>NC_142413.1:2917500-3062500 GCF_059516105.1 Syngnathus floridae | reverse complement strand
AAGTCATGGAGAGACATCAAATGAGCCATGGTGGCTGTAACTCGAATTTCCTCTCTGTCGCCCCCAGTGGCCAAAGTGGGGGTTTTCGCGGCGGTGGGCTCTCCCGATAACAAGCCCACTGAACATCTGTACGGTGTGTGGCGGCAGTGCCAGAAATGTGTGTTTACTTTCCACCGGCGGGTGTGGAATTCGTCAGTGTGTGCGTGCGGGGCGGCATCGCACACACAGATCAGTCGGAAATACACGGAAAATGTGTCGGCTGGTGTCCGTCCTTTTTTTTGTTTTTTTTTAAATGACACTTTTGAAGAAAGGGGTGGCGGGTTCGTTGCTAAAAATAGGCTCTGGCGAGGTCAGCGGGTCAGGCATGGTCCGAGGAAGCAAAGTCTTGTTTTGGGACAAATGTTTTGGGACGACTTTGCTTCCATCCCTTTGTTGTTCTTCTGTAGTGCCCGAATACTTGTACGGCTTCCCTCATCATTGTAAACACTCCCAACTCCCGGGGGGGAGTAAATCGGAGACGCAAGTGAAACCGTACCTCCCGTTGGAGGTGGCAGTGTCACCAATTCCTCCGCTTTTCTTCTCCTTTCAGTCCCATCTGTCTGCCATTACACTTTCTTTTCATCCCGCGTCTGACGCCTCTGGTGCATTTCGTCTCTATTGTCCGCCTCCTCAGTTCAGACGCACCCCCCCCCCTTGACCCCCCCCCCACCCCCCTTCAGAGATGCGGGAGAAAGCGGGGGTAGTTATCACAACACATCGCTTCACGAAACTGTGTCCAAAAAAAAAATAATGCAAAGAAACCGCGGCTGTGTCGGATTTAACGTTGCCCTACAAAATAAAATCGGGGAAATGTAAGGAAAGGATGCAAGGAAGAAGTTTGCCATCTATTATTTTGTATCCCGTTGACGTCAACAACGTGCTACGCTAATGGGCTAATATAGCGCATCGTACATCTTGTTGTCTTCACCACAAATTGGAAATAAAATCTACTCCTCTGTAGATTTATATTCTTTCACAGAAGTAGACTCGGGGAAATGTTCGCACTTGCTGTTTAGTCAGGCCCTGTCTTAACATTTATGCTTGGAATTAAAGTTTGTTTTATCAACAGTGTTAAGAGGAGCTTGATTCATCGGCCTAATAATCCACCGTTAGCTAAACGTTAGCGACCGATGCTCAAACAGACCAGGCATGTTTACTTGCGGGGCCATAAATCCACAGATAGTAGCAACATTTACATGATTCATTTAGATGAACACTCTTTTTATTACTTCCAAATGGTCCTGAGACTGTAATTCCGCCAAGCAGGTGTGCTAAAATGCGAGATTTATTGTCAGGATTAGCTAATGAAACTATTCGCTAATAAAGTTACATGAGTGATGCTCAGGGCAGATTTGATTGACATGGCAACACACAGAGGCTGAAATATGATTGGATAGAAACAAAAATCTATTATCCTCTTGTACTTCAAACAAGATTGAATTGCCTTGGGCGGCGAACGCACTGCTTGAACTTACTCGAGCACTTTTAGTGGAAACATAAAATACACAAGCATTTATCCGGCATGCCCGTTCTCGCATTGCTTCATTTTGGGCTCCAAAAATCACGTTGGAATAGTTGAAATACTACAGAGGCGCATCCACATGGAGCGGCGAGAGTGTGAGCAAGGCCGGGCAGGTTGTTTGCTAATCCTGTCTAATAGCAATGTTTGATCCTCCTGGCAATGGAATTATCATGTCTTTTTTTTTTTTTTTTAAACACAATATTTGGGTCAAAGTTGAAATTTGGATTGAAGGTGTTTGGTGGTGCGAGTCATGTAGCTATACTTTTCCGTGCGACAGCAGGTCGGCGTCAAACATTTGTTGTCAAACGCGACTCGTGCTGGGTGGCCCCGCTTCCGGGAACTGGGACGCACGCGAGCCTGCGTATGGAATAAACAGTAAAGCGGGAACGCCGCCACACGGCCAAACACAGCTGGTTAATCTCCCGCCGCGGATGTCAGGGTCACACACGGAGCGGGGAAGAAGAGGAGGATGAGGTTTGAGAGGAGGAAGAGGAAGGGATGTGATAAGGGAGATTTGAGAAAAGGGAGGAAAGGACGATCAAAGCTGATGGTTTCCCTTTTTTGCACATTTCTTGTCTTTATTGCATAGTCGCAAAATCATTTGGGTGAAATTTCCACATGAACCTGAAATGAAAACATTTTTTTTACAGGTAATTCTAATTGGATTTTCTCTAATCTTTCGAATATCTGTTTCATATTTTAAGATTGATTTTCTTAACAACTCTATTAACTAGCCTCAAGCTAGTTTTGAGTTTGTCAAAATTTGATCCTTTTTTCATGATACACAACTTTTACGGTATTTTTTGGGATGCACGCTCATCCCTTCCAGAAAATAAACGGCCAAATCACTAATTTTTAGAAAAACAAACACAAAGTCCCGGTGACAAAATTTAGAGTACGAAAATTGTCAAAAATCCAATCTTAAGAAAACTAGGGCATCAATTCTATGACATTAAAGATGTCGTAACAATCTGGCTTTAAACAGACCTACACTGCAAATTACTGACAAATTTGCAGAGAAATTGAAAGAAACACTTCCCTCCCAATCACAGCCTTCACCTTCTAACCTCACTTCCAAATAAGGAATTCCATCATCTTTATTCCCCCCCTCCCTTCCACAATAAACACTCATGTCTCATCATGCTACATACTCGCTATATGGCTCGGCGACTTTTTTTTTTTTTTTTGTGGGTGGGGTAACCTGAGACATCATGATAACATCTGCAGAGCCTATAGCAGCAAGCGGGCAAGTTGAGGCATTGGCTGTCATCCTCAAGCTCCCGCTCAGATGTTAGAAGAAGAAGCGGCAGAAGACATGCTCAGCGTCCTCCACGCACGACTGTTTGGACAGTAGAGCGCGAGCAAGCACAGCAGATAGATCGGATGGCTTCATCACCTGCTGAATGATGCCGAGCATAAAGATGACAAACGTAGGGGAGGCCTGCTCAGTCGTGTCAGTGTTTTATCAGGAAATTTATCAGCGGGAAAAATATTGGCTTAATTTTGTTCTTAGTCAACATGATGCCCGAGTTGCCTCTCAAGCAGACAGATTTGTTTCAATCGTTGGAATGAAAGGTGTACAATGGTAAAAAAAAATCAAGGCAACATCAATAATTTGCATTTTACTGCATTCCAAGAATTTGGAATGCCATTTATTTTATTTTTATTAACTCATTCACTGCCAACCTTGGATGTCTATAACCATCAATGGCACTGAATGAGTTAATCTTATAAGTATTATATCAGAAAAGGGAAAAAAAAAACATGCTGTAACTTTAAGGATAAATAATACATCCGGATTTATACATTTAGTGTGTTCTGCCTCAGGTTCTGCGGGGCTTAGCGTCCATTTGCTCGTCTGATCCTTCACTTTCAAGTCCGGGTGTGGACAGCAGCACCTGGATGAGGATCAGTGTCTTTTGCACGTCCCTAACCCCCACCTCAGGCCTCGCTAATCACTCCGAGGACAATGTGACATAAGCCCAGCCGTCCTACGTCAGGAATTGTTTGCACGTATGGGGATCAAATGGTGCCGCTTAGAAAATAAGTAATATTGTTTTTCAAAAAAGGAAGGACGTGAAATCAACATTCCTGCGTCCGGTTTTCTCTGACTGTGAGCCCAAAAAGTCTCCGTTCCCAGGCTCATTTTCTTGGCCTCCTTCTGTCATCGTGATTAGAAGAGTTGAGGAGATCAGAGGGAGCGAGGCTCGGACCTGCACCGCTGATCCCGCCCCCTCCCCACCCCCACCACCACCCAGGCATTGTGCCAAACTTTTCCTCGTTGCATATTATCCGCTCCCCTTCCATCGTCACATGCCAGTAATCTTAAGGTAATTGTTAATAGGGACAAACACACACCTTGTTGCTCTCAAATGTGAAATGACCCCCCCCCCCTCCAATATAGAAAGACAAATCCTTTTAAACTCATTAAAATGCACTTTAACTTGCCCAAAACATTGACTTGTCATTAATCTGTTACAACTTCCTTCCCAAAACAGCAAGAAAATGGTTGTATTGTGTATTTTGATGAGGAACACAAGGACTCCATAATATTGTGTTATAATTTTGTTTTTCAGAAATGCAAAATGTACTTTCAGTTTGTAATTGTGTTTATATTTTATTCTTCAATCTTTTGTTATCAATGATATCCTTGATTATAAAGGGTGAACATTTTTTTTTTTATCAACAACACTCAGCTCGTCAGTACGCCACTAATATCAGTCATTCTTCTCAGAGGATAAAGAATATATTGTCAGTAAATTTGGAAAAATTGCTCACAATTACCAGCTTGTATCTCAAGTCAATTAGCGGTTAAAAACTCATATTTCCTGAACTGATAGCTTCCATTTCTTTTCCCAGGCCTTTTTATGTGCGTTCTAGACCAGCTTACATTGACTTATGGGGGTCCAGAAGGTCTTGACCCAGCTTGTTATAAAGACCAAAAACACATTGCCACCTTATTTTCTCATAACCTTCATCCCACCAGCATGTCCCACCAGTGCCCTCCACCTCTCCTTTCATCCCCAGATCATGCTGGAGGGCCACCTTTGACCCCAAATGGACTCAGAAACAACATCGGGTCATACGTTCATACAGAGGTGTTGTTCAAATTCTCGGTGGGGAGTTTAAATTGACATTTTCAGCCATCAGCCGCTCACTGTGAGGCCTAACGTGAACAGAGGCCTAATGTATACTTCACATGATCTTTTGTCACTCACATGTCAGCTTATCAAAGCCTTCTTTATGCCTCCGATCAAGTCTGAAAGCGCTGTGTGATGTTTGCGAGCCTTCTCAGGAATGCCACCCTGAGGTTAATCTGCAGTTCACTGCGAGTTTATAAGATGCAAAAGCTTCATAGGATGCTGTGTGAAGCAGAGGGAAAAAAACGATACGACGGCGATCAAATCTCGAACGGAAAATGAGCTGTCCACTTGTTTGTGTGCGCAGGGGGACAATTCCAACGAGCCGTGTTTCGGTTTGGACTGCAGCCGAGGATGCAGGTGCAACCCAGAAAAGGGAGCGAGGGTGAGTCTTTTTTTTTTTTTTGCTGTTCACATCCAGCAACAACAATTACCGTGTGACAGCGAAAGGCTACACTTACTGTACCCGCTCGCCACTATACACCACTTTTGTTAAATAACAGCGACGCCCAACCACTTGAGGCGAAATGATATGGCTCCTGTTGCTAACTTACCTTTAACCGTCATTGTCAGAAATGATTACATTATTGTTAGATATTTATGTATTTATATTATTTTTACATGTTTTTATTTTATTCTTTTATTTATTTATATTTATATTCCTATATCAATATATATTATTTATACAAGCGGCTTAATTTGCACTTGGCGGGACAGCTCTAACACTCAAGCCATGCTGGAAAAACTTGAATTTAAAAAGTGGAAACATATTCTCTTTATTTTTTTTTTTTTTTTTTTTACTTTATTTAGTTTTTTAAAAGCTTCTTTAGTATCAGGAAAAATCAATCAAATCCCAGAACGGGAATTGTATAACAGCTGACATTTTTATTTTAAGGTCATTTCACTCAGCTATACTCGAAAGCAGCTAGCTAGTTTGAAAAGTTTTTGTTAGGCAGTTAACGGGGGGGGGGGGGGGGCTAACGTGGTGACATTAGCTGTGAATCCATTGCTGATGCCTGGGAGAGGGAGGGTCCGTTCCCCCAGGTGATGTCCAAACACACCAAAGAGACGCAATCCAGATGTGCTGTTGGCTTCTCATTATGAACAGCCGAGGGGGCTTTGCCTTCCGAAGAGGGTCTTTAGATCTTTATTTATACTATGGGTGCCATGTTGGATTCATTTGATCTGAAAACATCCTCTCCCGCTGGGTGAACAGCAAAGGCCTAAGAGATCATTCTTGAAGTCAACCAAAGCGCCCCAGCAAAATAACTTGCGCCAAGTTAAAACAACTAAGCCTTTGCATTTATTGACACAAGGATGGAGAGTTAAAGAAGACTAAACAGACCGTCATGGATGAGGGGAGGGGGGGGACTTCAAAATAAGGGCGTAAGAGCAATAAAACCTCTCTATAGGCTCCCTCGATATAAATCAGCATCTCTTTAGAGTTCTGTAAGCTGTCTAAGTTTTTGGGTGCAAAAGGCAGCAAAAAAAAAAAAAGAGCAAGAGTGAGGCTTGCCGTATTAACCGCATGCACACAATGGCTCCGATTGCATCCAGATAATGAAAGTTGGCAGCAGCACCAGGCAAGCATGAATGATGACTTTGATCTACTTTCAATATGACCGCCCCATCGCTCATTCTGTGTGTGTGAGCTATATGCATGGCTACTCTTCTGTGTGTTTGTGTGTCGTTTGTGTCGTGATGTACACACTAATGTACAGGGGAGTCTTATCAGCCGCAGCCTTTCATCCAAACATTTTTTCCCGGCTCAGACGCATGCAGTTGGGGCCCCTCCATGGCATGTTATCAGCCTTTTGAGGTTATGGGCCTTTTTTTTTTCTTCTTCATGTCCCTTATAAACACACTCGTGTGTGTAGAAATGGCGGAAAACGATGACAGACACACATACACACTTCCGCATAGGAGAGACAGAGTGTACGCGTGCATGCGCGTGACTGAGCGATTGTGATTGTGTGTAGGGGGGGGAGAGAGTGTGTGTGATGGTCTATTATGTAATAAATCCTATTAAAAAAAAAATGCATGTGTGAGTATGTGAGGGAATGAGTTTGAGAGTGTGTGAGAGTGTGCGTGTGTGTGCCATAGAATGTTAGTGAGAGAGCAATCGAATAGGTGTGTGTGAGAGAGTAATTGTGTGTGCCAGTGTAAGTGTGATCCTGAAAGGAGGAAAAATGTGTGAAGTAATTTAACACACGCACGCAAACGCAAAGAATCAAGCAGCAAAATGCAGAGTGGCTTTTCCTGCCTGCTGAATGGCCTCTTCTGATGCACTCTACCGCCCTCGCGTGGCTCACTCCGGAATTGCAACCTATTAGAAACGTCATTTCAAGCGTCTCTGAAAACTTTTCCCTCTGCATTGAGAAACGTTGCAATGAATGGGAAAAGATGACGTAGGGCTGAGCGTGCATTGAATGGAAATTTAGAAAAAAGGCGTATGTCGACACGAGAGTTGAAATCACCTCTGACTTTCTCAAGACAAACACGCACGCAAAAGTTTACACACGTGCAGGAATGCGCAAGACTGCTTATTAGCAGTGATTTTGCAGGCTCTCGCTGATATCGGCAATTTACGATCCATTCAGAGCTCCCGAACTCCACAGAAGTTGAGTGTGGTCGTTAAACATGTAGGCACTCCTTGACTCTTACAATTCGGGGGCGCATATTCGTGTCTGTGCAATTATATTTCTGCGCGCGTATATTTATGCTATGTCTAAATCGGTGCTTGCAAGCTCACAAATGCCAGATTATTTCATGTTTTATAAGATTATCCTATAAGATTATCCCGTGATCCGAGGTGTTTTGGAAATTAAATTGTTCTGGTACGAAACGGGTCAGCGTCAACATTTTGAAATATTTAACGTATTCAATATGTAAAAGTATTCAAATGTTTGGGGAAAGCTGACAAATTGTGTCGTGAAACGAAATGTAGGTTGTCAAGACGTGACCTGACGTGTCAATTAAAACAAACATGACATTCATGTACTCAATGTTGACTTTGGAAAGTTTGCTTAGTTGTTTGCCAGCTATCATTACGGAATTGACGTGCTAACAGTTAGCAGTGATCAATAGTGGCTGTTTTAGAAGCGAGGGATATTTCAAACAAACCTGCAGCAACACGTAGACAAAAAATGAGTATGTATTGCGTTTGGCTCTGCGTGACTATATTACACTGCCTCCTAGTGGCCATGATGAGCACATCATCATAATTATCTCGCTCCCAAATTGCGCTTCATCAAAAAAAATATTCGTCATCTCGGTGAAATTCAGACAAATCTTTTCTGTCATTTATTATCTGTTGTATCTGTGCGTCCGTTTTCCAGCAGAGTTTAAAGGTCAAGGTGCCACAGCTGGAATTTTGCTCTGAGCCTGCACCCCCATAGTCCACCAAACCCATTCATTTGCCAAATCTCCCCTCCACCAAAATCACCAGCACCAAATTCTGCCCCCATCACTATCCTACAGTGAGCATGCAGTGTGACAGTTAAATCTTCGCCCCGCCACCAGAACAATACGAGCGGTTAAACCCCCCGACGGCCTGAGGGTGGACATCCAGGACAACACGCACACTTTCACACACACACTCGTCCGTCCCGAAACTATCTGTCCGAGCGCTCTCCCGCTCCAGGAAGTGAGGCAGGACCTCGATGGGAGCGCTAAGTCCAGAGAGCTTAGCCGCCCCGAATAGGCCCCTTTGTGCCCTTTGTGCAGGAGGGGATTTGGGCCTACAAACTGACCACTCTGCTGGAAGATGATGAGGGTGGAAGGTCCGCTGAGGGCTGACCGGAACGTTGACTCTCTGGCACGAAAACACAGACCGCTTCCAAACGGCCCGACTCGTCTGCTTAAAGCAGGGTCTCCCAACCTTCGTTAAGCCAAGGCTAATAATTTACATTCAAGGAATCTCACAGCACACCTTTGAGATGTTTATCCATCTCCCCATGTCAACTAGTACTTGGCCTTCCAAATCAAACGTGACCCCGCGCCTAAGCCGGAAGGCCTGGCGTGAGAGAAAGTGGCACTCCTGCCCTGGTTTCCTCCGTGTGAAACCAGGTGTGGAGGCAAGATGGAATCCAGACGGCGCTGACAGGGCTGACTTTACCTCGCGCAAACCCTCTCATCACGTCAACACGGTTGCCCCGAGGCCTCCGGCACGCCCACGCTGGTCAAGTCAAAGGCGGGATCGCTGTCTGCTCGTTATTAGTTGTCACAACATGATTTTGGAGGTTCACCTAAGAGTAAAAACAAAGTGGATGCAAGCGGTCTATTGCGCTTTACGTCAATATGCATTCAATGTAGTATTTTTAAACAATATATCAAGGCCTCAAGTTGATTTTTTTTTTTTCATCTCTGCAATCAAATTCGCTGACATCTGACACGCCCTTCACCTTCCTCCTTCCGTCTCTGGTGTTTCCGCTCACCTCCTTAAATGGGGACTAATGGGTTTGAGTGTCAATCATCTTGATGTGTGTGTGTGTGTGTGTGTGTGTGTGTGTGTCTCTGTCTGTCTGTCTGTCTGCGCACATTGAGATTTTCATTGCATTTTACTGCCACCGTGTGGTGAAAATGTAGAGGTGCACACTGAAAAGCGCTACTCTTTGATTTGTATTCATTTATAGATTTTTATAGCTAAAACTTTTTTTCCCTCCTTACCTCAATAATTTGTAACGTGGGTTACACTTGATAACAACACTAAACTCATGACCTTATCTTCTTTCTTCTCAGGGTCGTCCAGGGCCCCTGGGGGAGGTTGGTCAAAGTGGGCCAGAGGGGCCCCGTGGCGGCCTGGGGCCTACGGGACCCAAAGGCGAGAAGGGCCACATTGGCTTGAAAGGACCATCTGGCCCGAAAGGAGACAAAGTGGGTGTTGTAGACTTTGACACAGTTGCCATCTTGTTCATCACATACAAGGAAATATCTTAAAACTCAACAAAATGTTATCATGTCATTGATTGATTTGATTGATTCAACAGGGACCAATGGGAGTACCAGGATTTCAAGGAAATGATGGCGTACCTGTAAGTAGGCACAATGCAAGAATAAAAAAAATCTAAGAGTAAATGATTTGGGATGGACGAGTACCAAACCGTATTCGGTTTTGATTTTTCCCGGTGAACGTAGGGTCACACTGGTCAGCAAGGTAGCCGAGGACAACCAGGACTGGACGGGTGTAACGGGACCAGAGGCGAGCCCGGCTATCCTGGTTACGGCACCGGAGCGCCCGGACTACCTGGTTTTGCAGTAAAGACCGATCCGCTTGTTTCGCTCTGTTTTCTGTTTTTTTTTACCTAGTACTCAGTAACGATGTTGTGGTGCTTCCCCAGGGACCCATCGGGCCAAAGGGTCAGAAAGGAGAACCTCGATACATTACTGATGATGGCGTCACTGTGAGTTCTCACTGACAATTTCTTAAAGTTGTGTCAACCACCTGGCAAAATTGTTAAGGATATTTCATGAGTCATAGCTTGCAGTAATTGCTTATGGCCACCAGAGGGCAGCAAAGTAGCTGCTATTTGATATTTGAACAACTCTTGGAATCAGAGATAGCCAGATAATTCAGACAGTGAGAAAGACAGTCTGTACTGATTTTCTCTTGCATTTTTTTTTTTTTTGTCATATTAAGTATCTTTGCGCAGCCTTCTCAAACTTTGTGTTTGTTTCAGAGTTTACCTGGCCTTCCAGGAGAAGACGGTCGACCTGTAAGATTTTGTACTGTTACAACAATTCCCCCATTTTGTGTTCCCCATCTTCATCTAAATTTGAAAATGTCTTTGTCGCTGCAGGGCGCCAGAGGTCCCGATGGCCCACTCGGCTTCCCTGGCCCACCCGGGCCGGAGGGATATCCCGTATGTCGAGAAAACTGCTCCCCCCCCTTTCTTGTGTTGTGAAATAAATGTTGAGTGAGGTTGTGTTGTTTGTTTTCAGGGACCACCTGGTCCTCCAGGTCCACCAGGGCCAATGGTAAGTCCACAAACAAGCAATCTGCGTGACTTTGTCATTTTTGAAACCTCTCCAATTGCAACTTTTGTTTCAGGGGAGTCGTAGTGACGGATATCAAGGCGAAAAAGGAGACAAGGTATGTTATTAAAAATCCGTCCATCCGGTTATCTCTCTTGATCCGATCTATTTTGGTCTCCAGGGTGACTTGGGGCTTCCGGGACCGAGTGGTACTCCAGGTGACGGGTCTCTAAGAAGCGAGCAAACCCTCACCATCTATAAAGGAGATAAGGTAAGAAAGATCCGGCGTATTCATTACAGGAAATGATACCACTTGTCTGACTTTTCACATTTTCTGCAATAATTATTGAAATTAATTAACAGGTGTTTTAACGTGACTTCAATCCAAGCTGACTTTTCTTTCTTCTACTTTGTAAGGGTGAACCCGGCCTGAAGGGGGTCCGTGGCTTCCCTGGGAACCGCGGCCTCCCTGTAAGTGCTCGTCCTCCAAGGCTGTCTGTACAACTTTGGGTTTGTCAACATTTGTGGTTTTTCTTCAACTTCAGAGTCCTTTTGGTTTCCGCGGCGAATTCGGAGAGAAAGGAATACCCGGATACCCAGGGGCAAGAGTAAGAACTTCACGTCTTCATATTCAATCGAGATTGAGAGTATTATGCGTCTTGTTTGTTATTTATTATGTTGTCTTCAGGGTCCTCCGGGTTTTAACGGACCTCCTGGCCTACCAGGACAAAAGGTAGACATTCACATTTATTTGGATTGTTTTACCTCATTGGCTGAGCTCAATCAAACATCTGTTATGTCACAGGGATACATTGGAACTCCAGGTTTCCCCGGACAACCCGGATACACCGGACCCAAGGTAGGACGCAAGGTTTTCATTTTTTTGCAACTTCCTTAATTATTCTAATTTTAGACGGTCAAGCTTGGGTTGTTCATTTAAGCAAAAAGTTGTCAATGGCGAATGTCTTTTAGGGAGACCAGGGAGACCCCGGAATCCCAGGACCTCCTGCTTTTGTCGGCGGTCCTAGTACATCTATTCAAGGTAAAAAGCCCGACGGTTTACGTTCCTTAAGATGTCGGCGGGAAAACAAACACCCTAGTCCAGTGCACCTGAAAGACTTAACTACGATTTTGTTTAGGCTTGTACTGTTGATGTTTTTCCTCCAAATATTTTCTTGGGCTCCCAGGACCACCGGGTGAGCCAGGCTTTAACGGGCTTCCAGGTCCTCCCGGTGACCAAGGACCTCCTGGATTTCCAGGCCCGCCAGGCCCACCAGGTCTTGGGGGCTTCGATACAGGTAACATGGCCCAGACCACTCTTAGAAGTATGCATGTCGTCATTTTGATAAATTGTCTTTGGTTTCTTGTCAGGAGGCCGTCCCACTTTGGGTTTCAGAGGCACCCCGGGCCCAAAGGGAGAGAAAGGCAGCCCCGGCATACCCGGCTATGGCGTCGAAGGACTCCCTGGCTCCCCTGGACTTCCAGGGATCCCGGGACCTCCCGGACCTCAGGGACCACCCGGATCACAGGGGACACCCAGTATGTTGACACACGACCGGTTCATAAAAATTCTCTTTCATCATAGGTGCGGATCATCACGTTTGTTTTTTTTTTTACTGTGAAGTTTTCTGTTGATGATTGCATTAACCTCGTGTTAGGGATGCAGCAGGCAGGCGTTACGTTTGCTATAAAACCAATGAATTCAAGGCATGAAAGCCAGTTGTAAGTGCAGCTGCAAGACAGAAATCCCGGCTGACTGACTTTACTGTCCTCCAAGGCCGACCCGGTGAGCCCTGCGTCATCTATCCCGAGGGGGAAAGGCCCACTGGTCAGTCAAATTCAGGTATCCCCCGGGCGGCAGCCATATTGCCATGGTCACAATGGCAATATTTTTGCTCGCCTGGGCGAATAAATCGATAAGAAAGCAGCCCAGCAAACTCAACTTTCAGCAGGCGATAGCTTAACTCTTTTGATTCTGTGCAAGGTGGAGCGGTAAGTTTTGCTTACTGGTCTTTTGACTGCAAGCTGCTTTTCTCATCTTTGGCCACAGGGTGTCGCCAGTGAACATAATTCATTGATTTTACTTGCAAGTAGGAAGGACACATGCAGCAACAGTTCCTGTTTGCATTCATTATATTCATGCAGTCATTGCAAAATAAAAAAACACAAATCACATTTTCACCAAATGTAGCAATGTAAAATCAGTGAATTTTGTTCATGCTTAATGTAAAGCTGTGTTATATTGAAATTAAAAAAAAGAAACAATCTACTGCTTAAAATAACCTTGCAGTTTAAGCCTGTCAAAGCTGTCGTGGCCAATGAGCAGCGACTAACCCCGATTTCACACTGTGTCGCAAAGCTGCGCCGTTCTACTCGCTCATCATGTCCCTGGAAAAGTCTTTATTTCAAGACCTAATGTCAGAATTGACATTGCTGATTTACATTTTGTTCCCTGATTATGCGCTCATTAGCAAACAGTGTGAAATCGGAAAGCCATGCCATTTCTAGGCTTATAAAGTCGCTCCTGTTGATTCTCAGTTAAACGTGCGCGTGTCATTGCAGTTTCACCTGGAACCAGCATCCCGGGGGTCCCGGGATTGCCTGGTTCCCGTGGACCGCAGGGAAACCAAGGATACAAAGGCTTCAGAGGTACAAACCACCGATGAATCCGCTGCTGAGCACTAACGGATACTTTTGCTCTTCTAACCCGTCCCGTCCACCCCACAAGGGGATCCCGGTGACTGCAACTGTATCGGAGGCGGCTCCTCAGGGCTGCCCGGGCCTACTGGACGTCCGGGCACCCCGGGCAACCCCGGCTTCCCAGGGTCAAAGGGGGAGTCCGGTGACCCCGGCTCACCTGGCTTTGGGGGCCAGGGAACACCTGTGAGTAAAGTTCGAACCGAAATGTCCGTGTACTAGTCCGGCCCAATCCCAAACAAATTGTGATCTTCCCTCAGGGTCGCGCTGGTGAACGTGGTTTCTTTGGCCGCAAGGGAGAAAAGGGAGCGTCTTACTACACCAACTATGGTTTTGGAGTAAAGGGAGAACTCGGAGCAACTGGGCCCAGAGGGCCCACAGGAGAAACAGGAACACCAGGCAGGGACGGATCACCAGGCTTCCCCGGACCTCGCGGGCCCCCAGTGAGTGCTTCAGTAAAAAATCAAAACATCCAAAGAAGCTGCTTGATAAACATTATGAAATGTAAATCTCCTCTCCAGGGCGACGTCGGCATCGGCTCACGCGGAGAGAAAGGTTTCCCGGGCTTCCCGGGTGCCAAGGGTCGATCTGGAGGGCCCGGCGAGCCCGGCGCCGGCTTTGTGGGTACGCCCGGTTTCCGAGGAGAACCCGGGGAACCCGGTTTTCCGGGACTGCCGGGGACGCCAGGTTTGCCAGGACCAAAAGGTAAGTGGTAGCAGACGGACGATACCTGAGTGCTTGAGCGTCCGTGTGTCATATTCTCCCAACAGGTCGAAATGTGAATCAAACATCCGAGCGTTGCCCTCCTCTTGGTTCAGTAGTTACCGTAGCAACCACGCCCAAGCACTTTAGGAGGGTTACACGCCTACCTCGTGGAGTCACCCAAAAACCTCGGAAGGATTTCTCTCTCCCAAAAGCAGCTTCCTGCCCTTCCCGCCTCGGCTGCTGCAGCAAGCTGTTAACGTTACAATTAATGGTCTCCATTAATGAGCTTCTACACTTGCTCTATAATCTCTCTCGTTGATAAAGCGCTTTGTTAGTGCATTGATTGCTGCACTGTGATGAGAGTGAAAACCTGAACAGCCGCTGTGCTCCTTTAGCCTCAGAGGACGTGGATAACAATTTGATTTGGAGTCACTCAACTATTAGTATTATGACATTTAAAAAGGTGTCAAACTTTTTTGGGTGGGTCGAATTTCCCAGCAGGGGTCTGTGGGAACTGTGAAAATATTAGCAATTCAAAATCACCTCATTATATTTTTTTATTATCATATTTCTCAGATTTTTTAACTTTATCACAATATTTATACTCTCCGCTCAAGTTTGCTGACTTCCCACTGCACTCACCAGGCCGAGCCAAGCCTTTGAAAGTTGCTCACGTTCAAAGATACAGATACCACAGTGTCGCGTGAGTTTGGCGACCCCAAGTGGCCAACAGTAGCACCTGCATCTTGCGTACATATTTTGTATTGTCGGTATGTGAAAAAGTGTCTAAATAAGACCGATGAGAGAAAAACACAACCCTGGACTAAGCTCTGTATGGATTTGAAAAAAACCTCAGCAAACAAACAACTCAAATACTAGCATACATGAAAGTGGAGAGTTAGCAACAAACAGGACACACTTGATTAGCTTTGGTGTACACCAAAAAAATGACGTGGCGGCCCGGATAAGTTTGACACCTGTGCTTTTAAAGAGTCTCATAAAGGATTTAAAGTCTCTCGTCCTCCGAGGTCAAACGACACAAAGTTGGCTTATCTGCGGAAATGACTGTGTGCTGTCATAGCGCAATGCTAATGCTAAACAAGCCATTTTTGTGCTCTTTAATATGAAAGGTTATTGTCACGGGCGGGAGCAAAGAGACAAGCGTCGAATTGCTCTCGCAACAAGTGCAATAATCTGTTTGGAAGCATTTGGACGAGCGTTGAAATGTGCTTTTGCCTTTAACCCGATGAGCCTCAAGTCATCCAATGGAACTGATTGCTGATTTTTGCTCATGTTTTGTTTGATGAACATGATTTGGTGCATGCAAATGACCCTGACTGGCTTTTTCTGCTGCAATTTTCTACCACTCTCTCTCTTTCTCTCCATCGCTCTTCGTGCACGTGCATCTGTCCAGGTGAAAACGGCTGCGAAGAGGTTATTGACAGCCAAGAGGGAACGGGTGGGTAATGAACTTTTGTCATCAGCCGGCCAGCGTAACGGGCCCGGCGGAGTTTTATACGCGCCCACTCCCAAAGACTGAAACAAAATGCTGAGCAAAAAATGACTTGCAGGGAGTAAAAGACCAGAAATGAGTTGTGTTTGAAAAGTAGTGATGGCGTGAATGGAGAGTGTCAACAAACCGTTTGTGAGTGGAGATACATGTCGCTGTTCAAAACTATTTTCTTTTCAGATCACTTTTTGTTTGTGGGTCCACTTGCTAATTGTGTGTGACTGCTGGCAGGCCAAGTTCTTCCCTGTCGCATACCCGGTGAAGTCGGACTACCCGGTTTTCCCGGTGTACCTGGACAGCCAGGTAAAAATAAAAAAAAAGTTACTGGTAAAGAGACGTGAAACCACGACAAAGTCTCATGGCAGCTGTTTGTATCTGTTAGGTACGAAAGGTCAACCGGGCTCACCGGGAGGCCCCGGGCGTCCGGGATTAGACGGTGGCAAAGGAGAGAGAGGAGACCCAGGCTATGGAGGACAGCCTGGACCACAAGGTAGCCAGCCAGCCAGCCAGCCAGCCATACTTAAAGTTCAGGATGAACCTAAAAAGCTCTTTAGCCATAAACTGAATATGACCTTTCGTGACCCTTGGATTGCACAATGTTTTGGCTATTTCTTAACCGTTTCACAAAATCACTGCTCCGATAGCTCTTGTGTGTGTGTGACCAGAATTTGACCACCGTATGTAATTTTCGTCCAAAATGTCCCTCCAAGCCACCACTTGAAAAGAACTGATCCAATTTTAATTGAACCAAGCTATCAATCCATTCATTGATCTTGCTTCCTCCCGCAGGTTTTCCCGGACCCAGAGGGGACGCCGGAGTCCCCGGTATCCCGGGGCGGAGTTTTGATGGGGCCAGGGGGAAGGATGGCGTCCCGGGACGCCCCGGAGCCAAAGGCCAGCCTGGAGAAGTTCTGGGAGCCACCGGGGGGCCTCCGGGACAGGATGGCTTTCCCGGAAGTCCCGGAGATAAGGGCCAGCCTGGCACACCAGGAGGGCCCGGATCGCCCGGTGCGTCACGCTGATGGCGTTAGAGTCCCATGAATACCGTAACTCAGTCGCCACTTTTGTTTGATCAGGTCTGGATGGGCGCTCGGGTGTTCCTGGGCTTAAGGGGGAGCGCGGAGTGGACGGTTATCCTGGGCTTCCTGGTCCTGCCGGCCTCCCGGGCGACCCAACCGTCGAAATCCCCGGTCCACCGGGAATCGATGGCAGCAAGGGCCAAAGCGGCTCATCAGGTGAAGAAAAAGTTACATGTTAGACGAGCAAATGATATTTTGTGACTTTGTCCTGATTGTTGATTCTCTCCATTTTTGAACCAGACGTCACACCACGCGTTTTGTCGTGTTCAAACTCACCCGAAAGATTTTCTCCCTCCCTTTGCGTTGATATTCCCACGTCTTGTGTCTTTCCTCCATCTTTCTTTCCCTCCTTCCCACATCGTCACCTCCATCCATCCTTTCCGCCTGTTTCCTCTTGGTGTTGGCTCCTTCCATGTAGGCTGTCAAGGTGAGATACTCCCCCTTTTTTTTTTTCCGCATATGTAGCAATCCGCTCCATCTTTTGCTGCTTCCATCAACGGCCCAACGCACATCCATGTTCCGGCTCAAAATGTCCATGAAAGCATCCGCTCAATTGAATGAGCAACTTTGTGGACATTTTAGCTGCAAGACATTTGGAAGTGTTCTTCTTTCCAGCTGTTCTTTTTTTTTATTTTTTTTATTGCAACTAGCACTAACATTTGTAGTGCACCGAGACGTTCCAGTTGTTGTTCTGCCAATTTCTCTGCACTCGGCTTGTGTGACCACAAACTCAACAAAGCTTCATTCTTAAAAAAAGGACTTTTTCATCACGTCCCAGTCACCTGGTGGGACAGCTAGAAAATTCTTTTTTTTAAGAATCGAATGGTAGAATTTAGTTACTCCTTGATGGTTTGAATATGCTAATTTAGTCTGGAATTGCACTACAATTTTTGGTTTTCAATACTTACATCTGAAATCACCAACTTAGTTCAATTTATTTTAATCAATAACGTGGATGATCATAAGTGTGTATTTTCCAATCAGAGTGCAATTGCAGCCATACTCTGCAACGTGTGTGTATTCATAATCTATGTGTGTGCAAGAATGCAAAATTCTTGGAGGTGAGTTTATTTGGAAAGGCTGATCGAAAACACAAAGCACATTTTCAGACAATTAAAAGTTTTGAAGAGTGCTTTTGATTGCTTTTATAACCAAGGGCGTGTTTCTCCATGCTTCACCCCCAATAATGATCATTTAATATAATAATAATGAAACGCGGTCCATCGTCCACCAGGTTTTCCTGGTCGAAAGGGAGAGAGAGGAGACCCAGGTTTCCCAGGACCTGCTGGTATGAAGGGCACTCCAGGACTACCCGGTACCCCGGGCTCGTTAGGGTTAAGGGGACCCCCTGGACCTCCAGGACCAGGAACAAGGGAAGGAGTGCCAGGAATACCAGGAAGGAAAGGTATGCCTCTGATGACATTGCTCGTCATTTAAAATAAAAAAAAGCAAACAGCATGTTTTCTTTTTCTACACAGGCGAACGAGGTTTCCCAGGCGTGACGGGCTTCCCCGGATCACCAGGACGTCCTGGGAATCCGGGATATCCTGGGGGGAAAGGAGGACCTGGAGGGCCAGGAAGAGATGGACTTCCTGGAGGGCCCGGTTATCCTGGACCGAAAGGTAGTGTGTCCAAAACCGGGATGAAGGTGACCACGCCTGGGTTTTGTTGCATATTTGGTTCACAGTGTTGCATTTATATTTTTAGTCGTGTATTCATTCTAGTCACATTTCAGTATGTGAAAGTTTCAGAGATAAAAAACTCTTTTTTTTTTCTTCTCGTATTTAGGTGAATCAGGGTTTCCCGGTCCCGCAGGCCCACGCGGCCCTCAAGTTATAGGCGGGGAGGCGCCTAGAGGGGACCCTGGAATTCCAGGACCCAGCGGCCTTCCCGGCTTCATCGGACCCCGAGGTATACTTACATTGGTTGGTTCCATTGGCATGAGACGAGTCAGTCGCAATACTGCCATTGTTTTCCACAGGGGACAAAGGTTTTCCAGGTCCGCCGGGTCGTCAGGGTCTGCCTGGACTTCCGGGTTTTGCTGAACAGAGTAAAGGGCTGCCAGGACAACCTGGTTTCCCCGGACAGCCTGGATTTCCCGGCGGCCCTGGTCCTAAAGGCGAAGCCGGAATCCTGGGATTCCCCGGCACCGCTGGAGCAAGAGTAAGGAAAAACTCTCCAATATGATTCACAAAAAAGGTTTTGGACAAGTTTCATTCTTTAATTTTTCGCAAAGCTGAATATCTCTGGCTTAGTGAGGAGTGGGGAAGGGCGAGTACTAATACAAGGTATCGGGCTGATACTGGCCTTACTTTAATGGAGGCTGCCAAGTGCCAATAATGTCTTCCAATGTTTAAACCTAAAAAAGAAAAAAAGTCTGAAATTGAGCAAGTCTTCCTCACCAGTAGTGGGCGCTATAATGCCATATCTTGACACTGACAAATCACCGTGTGCGTCGAATACAAAGCAAGGTTTTTGTTCTTAATTATCTCTAAATGTGCTAATTGAATTTTTAAGTTTGAAAAAGTATTGGTGGTATCAGTATTGGTATTGGTGAAAACTTTCTTCTCGCCCTGAAAAAAGGGCAACTGAACATGCCGAGTAAGTAGAGTCCTGCATAGAAGTTGAGGCGGTGAGTTTGAACTTTGTTTTCTTTACAGGGAGATGACGGATACCCTGGTAACCCCGGCAATCCTGGACCGTCCGGTATTCCTGGTACCAAGGGTGAGTTCAATTTCACCTGACACACAAAAGCTTTGAATATTTGAGTTTTTTTAATATTTATTTGTTACTTTAATTTAATTTAAATCACAAACTGTATTCCTCAGGTCAGCCTGGAGAGTCGTATGGCTATCCCGGCGGTCCTGGCCAGAAAGGGCAGCCTGGAGATCCAGGATATCCAGGTAAAACTTGAAGGAAAGGTGCCACCTACAAGGCTCCAATCACCTCGCATTGATTAACCAACCGCAAGGTGTGTTCCTCAAGGTGGACGTGGCAACACTGGTGCTCCCGGTGATGATGGCTTTCCTGGAAGTCCCGGTTTCCCTGGTGCCAAGGGAGGACCTGGAGAAGGTGGACAGCCTGGAATAATGGGTGAGCGTGACGACGGATGGCTGCCATGTTGGATGGAATTCTTCTTCAACGGGCCCTTTTTTTTTTTTATTTACCAACATATATTATGTCGGTAGGTTCACCTGGTTACCCAGGTCCCAAAGGTCAGTCTGGCTTCCCCGGGAGAAGTGGGTCTGATGGAACCCCTGGTTTGCCCGGAGGCCCTGGAGGCCCTGGACCTAAAGGTCAGACAACAACTCAGCTTTTGTTTTTCTTTTTTTGAGTAAAACAATGAATGCCGGACAGACACTCTCTTGGGTTTTTTCAGGTCTTTCTGGAGCTCCTGGTTTGGACGGACTTAATGGCCTCCGTGGACCTAAAGGCCTTCCTGGGACACCTGGTAGTTAGCTTTCTCAATGCTAGGAGTTGATTTTGTTTGCTAATTGTACACTCATTTTTTTTTTTTTTTTTTTTACAGGGGTGAGTGCCGGAACTCGACAGGGTGCCCCTGGTGTTCCGGGGTTGAAGGGCGAGAGAGGCGTCTCTTACTCTGGAGCACCAGGTTTCCCAGGATCAAAGGGAGAGAGAGGAGCGCCAGGTTAGACAACCCAAGCCAGACATGGGGAATAATTGACGGACAGATTACATTTAGGTGGGCTGAACCATAATGGGGTGTGGCCTTGTGTGTCAGGTGGTCCTGGAGTCAATGGATTTCCAGGTCGACCTGGACTCCCCGGTAATTCAGTCGGTTCAGACATTCCTGGACCCTTGGGAGATCCCGGCCTCCCTGGCCTCGATGGAGAGTTTGGTAAGTGCAGATCTTTAATTCTACCCTCTTGGCTTTTTCCTGTCTCACCTTCATCGCTTCTCTTCTTCAGGTTTGACTGGTCCTCCAGGCCTTCCCGGGCCACCCGGTCCAGGTACGGACCAGGGAGAAAGAGGTGATCCCGGACTCCCGGGTTTCCCTGGAGCCCCTGGCAGGAAAGGAGAACCAGCGCCTTCCGGAAGCCCCGGACTCCCTGGCAGTCCTGGCTTCAAAGGTAGAATTGGACTTCTTTGATACTTTCTTTGTGATTATTATTTGTTGTCACCGGGAGTCGTTTTTACACTATGAAATCTACTTTCTAGGACTCCAAGGTGATACTGGATTCAGCGGCACTCCAGGTCTGAAAGGATTTTCAGGTGACCCTGGCTATTACGGAGGCAAAGGAGCCAAAGGTTTCCGAGGTAAGGGGACTCGAAACTTGACAAATGTGGAGCAAGACTTTAGTTCATGTTGATAATGGTTTGCGTCGCCTTCCTGCTCAGGCCCGGCGGGTCCAAAGGGTCGCCCCGGTATCACACTGCCCGGGAGAATTCCACCGTATGAGCGACCTGTGGGAGACGTCGGTCCTGTAGGTAACCCTGGATCTCGTGGTTTCCCCGGAGGGCCCGGTCAGCCTGGATTGCCTGGACGCCCAGGTGAATATTTACAAAACAGGAGCATTTTTAATTCCTGTGCCCCAAGGTACATGTTTTCGGAGTTTCCAGCCGTTGCTTGGTTGATTCCTTTGAAATCAAGGTTTCACCGTTTATTCCTCAGGTCCGAAGGGACGTCCAGGCGCTGTTGGTAAACTGGGCCGCACTGGTTCCGCTGGTTCAGCTGGACCAATTGGTGACCCTGGTCCTCCTGGTTTTCCCGGAGCCACTGGAGATCAAGGTCTGCTTTTGTTTTTTTACTCACTTTGCGCAAGATACACAAAAATCACCTCTTTGCATTTTCTTCCTCAGGCCCTACCGGGGCTGTTGGTCGACCCGGTAGTCCCGGCTCGGTGGGCCGCAGCATCAGTATTGGCTACACTCTGGTGAAGCATAGCCAGAACGCACAGATTCCCATGTGTCCTCAGGGCATGGCCAAACTGTGGGACGGCTACAGCTTGCTTTATGTGGAGGGTCAAGAGAAGGCACACAACCAGGACCTCGGTATGAAAACGCGCCAGATCCGCTGACCTTTGCTGGAAACCACACGTCTCGTCTTTGTCCTCCCAGGTCAGCCGGGTTCCTGCCTCCCCAGGTTCAGCACCATCCCGTTCATCTACTGCTCCCCAAACGAGGTGTGCTACTACGCCAGCCGCAACGACAAATCGTACTGGCTCTCCACCACCGCGCCCATTCCCATGATGCCCGTGGCCCAGAATCAGATTCGGCCTTACATCAGCAGGTATCGAGCGCTTTTGCGATTTAGATTTTGGAATTTTTGGAATTCTCCCTCTTACATTTTACAATTCTTTTCCGCCCCCAGATGTTCAGTGTGCGAGGCGCCATCACAGGCGGTGGCGGTCCACAGTCAGGACTTGACCATCCCCAACTGCCCCCCGGGCTGGAGGAGTCTCTGGATAGGCTACTCCTTCCTTATGGTAAGAATTGCCTAAAAAATAAATTGCTTAAAAAATATTTCAGCAGGAAATGTATGTGGTCACCACCCCCCCATCCTATTTTACAGTGCTGTGATGCTATCTTGTAGCATCGTAGCTCAGCTTTTTCAGCAGAAAAAAAAACCGCGCAAATGCGATGAAGATTCTCCAGAGCTTCCGCTAACAGCTCGATGTAAATATAGCTCTGCCCTCATATTAAGTTGAGACGTATGACTTTCCCTTTCAGCGCCATCTTGTGGCATTTCAGATCAGCCTTTTCAGCAAAGTACAAATATACTCTATGGAACTTCCACTAACGACCCAGGCTAAACTTTTTCCTGTTTTTATTTATCTGATACAAACAAAATGTTTCTCCGGATTTAGCACACAGCGGCCGGGGCCGAAGGCGGCGGCCAATCCCTGGTTTCCCCCGGCTCGTGCCTGGAGGATTTCCGGGCGACGCCATTCATCGAGTGTAACGGTGCCAAGGGCACGTGCCACTACTTTGCCAACAAGTACAGCTTCTGGCTGACCACGGTGGATCCCAACCAAGAGTTTGTCTATTCGCCAGCCCAGGAGACCCTGAAGGGAGGCCAAGAGCGCTCCAAAGTCAGCCGCTGCCAAGTGTGCAGCAAGGTCTTGTAGGGAAGAGGCGACCAAAGAGGAAAAGAAAACTACAAGAGCAAGAACATGTGACTGAAAATGAGCCTCCTCTGCTCGATCATAATTTTCAGAAAGAATGGCATATCGGGAGGGGTGGGAGGGGGGGGGGGGTCGATGAGAGGAGGGCTCTACTCTCCTCCAGATTATCACTGACCATGGTGCTACGTTATGTGTTTTGTGTTGTCTATGTCTTTGCTCCCGTGAGCATGGTTTTGGGGGTGGAACTCGTTCTCGGCTACCTCAGAGCGTGCCGACTCTTCCGCCTTTGCATCTGCTGGGTTCTGCATCACTTGTTGGATGCTGGTTACTTCCTAAAATTTGAATATGGGTCTGAGCTGTTTTAACTGCAGCACATGCAAAAAAAACAAATGTTTAAAAGCTTTTTTTTTGCTTTTTTTTTTTTTAACGACTGGCTAACATTCACGTGTACTCATTCTTTATGCATGCATTCATCAGATGCAGCATTTTCCTGCAACTGCGGCGACAGTATTATTTAGGAGAAGTGTCATTTTGTGTTAGACTGCACCCTGCAGTTCTAACGACAACAAACGTAACGGCACAATACATTCGCTTCTTCTTACAGTTACGACATATGCAACTTTATTTTTCAGTCAACATGTATGTTGTTTGTGTTCTTCTCACCGGTGCTACTACGAGACGAGCTGCATAAACCAAAGCAGCTCTCTTTTCCACAAATCCCCTCGCATGGCCAACCAGCAGCAGTTCTGGATGACTTGAATGAGGCCACCTTTCAAATATTTTGCACTGATCATTTTTGGGGAATAAATATAACAAACTAAATCACTTCCCGGGCTGAAAACTATTTTGTTTTCACTTTTTGTAATTCAACACCACACACTCTTGTCTGATAGAATGTTAATTATTGCTGTACATAGTTTTTTGCTGACACCCCCTAAATGCTCTTAGTGCTTTGTTATTGTTTGTTTTTTGTTTCCTAGGCAACATAAGCATTTTTTTTTTTAGCGTGCGCTCTTAAGGATGGACTGCTGAATTTCCCAAATATATTAATAAGGATAAAACAGATGCCCGGATGGCGAAAGCTTTGGGACTTAGAACCACTACTATGACCACATGTCTATAGATTTGTCTTTTTGATTTGTAATCTAAAGTGTAATTATTCTACCAGAATCATGATACTATCCACCATTTTTATTTACCGGGATAGGAGGGGTGGGCAGACGTGTACATTAAAATTAGAGGAGTGGCAAATGGCAAATATCCTGTATATTCACTCTGTTTGAATATGTTATGCATCCAGTGTCAGCAGTGATGGAAAAATAAATATGGTTTTCCTCAAAAAGGACCAGAACCAAAGAAAAACAAATGACATTGTACACTTTTCTCTGCTCATGCCGCCTCATTTTGTTTATCTTTTTTGTTCCAACGCAACAGCTCCGCAGTTTTCAGCGAGGCTGTCGCCATCTTGTGGCCGGAAATGGAACTATCGTAACTGCCTTACCTTTTTTTTTTTTTTAAAGCCTCGGTCTTTCAGAATGTCTTTTTTCTTTTTTTAACGCTTTGCTATCTGTATATTATTTTAATTAACCAGGAGAGAGAAAAGCTTTAACAATCTATTTTAGACAAATGTTTATTGTCAGTGCAACCTGGTAGTTAGTGGTACAATACGAAATGCATGCAGTGTATGAATTCTGTATTACGCAACAAAAAATATAGTGTACCTTCATGAGAAGCTGACATTGTATTTATGCATCCATGTTCATTCATTTACTTTAAAAAAAGAAAAAAAAAAGTTCATACCCAGACCTTTCCCTTGCCCCCGCCACCCACCCCATCCCGGCCTCCGCAGCAACCCCCCAGTCCACGATGCTGACTGGCCGGTAGGTTCTTGTACACGGCCCGGCTGTACGGGATGAAGCACAGGCCCAGCTGGAGGTGCCTGGCCAGGCGGCAGTATGCGGCCAAGGCCAGCACCAGCAGAGGCGTCACCAGCAGGAAGCCCACCACCAGTAGAGCCACGCAGCCTCCGTCCGTCAGCAGGTCGGAGCAGTACATACTCGTCCCGTGGGGTCGCACCTTTAAGTGAAGACAGCATTTGTGAGTGACACGAAAATAGAAACCCTTTCTAAAGTTGAGCTCACTCGAGCCAAAGGTGGGATGGTGGTAAGTGTAAACAAACGAGGGAGTTTGAGAGAAGACAGCAGGACTGAATCATCCTTATCGTGACGTGACGGAGGAGAATGTCGGGAGTTGAAGCGAGGCATCAATCACCTTTTGGGGGAGAGAGGGTGAGCGCGGCTGATTACAAGGTTTCTGACAGTTGGAGAGTCAAAACACCTGAGTAGATGCAGAGGAATTGTCTCGTGCAAGCCTGCTTACTTTTTGGTTTCATGTGCTATCTGCGTCTTCAAAGCTGAGAAAAAACAACGAGTGGAATATCACCACCAGGTAGTCTGGTGATAACCTCCTCTAACTTTCTTTTTTCCATCTTGCCAGGTCCGCCTTAATCCTCCACTAAGCCGCTGTCACATGAAGTCTAACCAGAGGAACGTAGAAGAAAAGTCCACTCATTAAAGGCCATTGTATTAGAAAGTCGCTGAACCGTGACCGTCTTGACTAAAGCTTACTGGGCCTGTTGGTCTCCCAAGAATCCTTTCAAGAAATGCATGTGATGAGAAGATCCCTTACATCATCGGCGACCAGGCCTCCGAGTAGGAAAAGTAAAACCATTCTTGGTCTGGACACGAGTTTCCCCTCTTACTTACCGTGGAGTGGCAGAGGAACCCGAAGAATACCATGACGATGGCTGGCGTCAAGATGCTACCAAACACCAGCGCGGCCAGGCAGGCATTGACGGCGGCGATGACAAGGTTCTGAGCTGTCACCAGAACCGAGCAGGCCCAGCAGTCCAGGGACCCCCGTAGCTCCAGCGGGGTCTCGCCACCCGCCCCGCCCTCGGCTGCGGAGTAAGGTGGGGGCACTACCACCCGCGAGGGCGTCTCCCTGCCCCCTCCCGCCACCGCAGGAGTGGAGGCCAGAGACTGGTGGTTGCTGTGAGGGTAATGGTGAGGCGGCAGCTCCTCAGAAAGATCCAGGACCTGATGGTGCGCCCCCTTCTCCAGCGTGCCAGTCATACTCATGGTGGACTGTAGGAAGGAAACATCATCTTGACGAACGGAGGAGGGGGGAAAGTCTTTTTTCTATTTTGTGTCACCTGTCTATGCTAGCGATCTGAGCAAACCACGGCCAGGGGGCCAGTTCTGGCCCACCCGCAATTTCAGACCGGCCCTCACAGCGAACATGGTTAGGTTAAATGCCAAAAAAACTGAGCTGTCAAAATGTATCAATTAATCAACAACTTTAGCTTTTTTGTAAAGAGTTTGCCAGAGAATTTGCACCACCTGGTGCCTACTTGCCTAGTTAAAAAAAGTTCCTAGCGTTTTGAATAATGCCATGTACTCACGTTGTCGCTGTGTGTGAGGGTCCAATGGACCTCTCGCTGCTCCTCCTGCTTGCCTTTGCTGCTTTTCTTCTGTGGACTTCACTTTTTGGGCTTCCGTTGTGCTATATGTTCCTCCTCAGTGTTTCTCCTGGAAGCAAGCGGTGTCTTTGTCTCAACTCAACTCTAATTGAGTCCATAGTGCTGTCTGGCCCGGTTCTCCCTCCCTCACTCCACTTTCTCCCCACCCACAAAGCTTATCAGCACCCCCCCCAATCCCATGCAACTCCCATCAGCACATGCATTCCTCCTCTCCTATCCAGGGCATGTGCTGCACCCCCTTTCACCCTGCGCCTGTGTTTTCATGGGGGATGGGTGTCCGGCCGGGCGTCTCATAAGAATGTGTCTGCTCTTGAATGGTGCTTAAAGCCAATATAGCGTGGGCGGGTCCAGCCAGATATTGGAAACATTGATGTCGATGTAATGAGGGTGTTAATTTTTTTTTTTTTTTGCAGTACACTTTAAAAATTGTCATGATGAAGAGATGATTGTTGTCATTTTCAAAAGTATATTAAAAGAACACTGGAAAAAATGCCCAAGACAAGTTGAGTGTGATGTAAATTTTGAAGAAATTAAAAACAATTATGAGTGCTGACCGCTTCGCTGGAGGAAGAAACCACCTGTTAATGATAGATAATAAATAAATAATCATAAACTTAGAAGAGTTTCCATATTTTTTGGGATAAATGTCAGGTTTCTAAGTAGGGTTTTAAACTAAGGTTAGGTTGTGAACTAGTTTAGGGCATCAAGGTAGGATTTCCAACTGGGGTTAGGGTTTCAAACTAGGGTTTCCAACTGGAGTTAGGGTTTCAAATTAGGGTTTTTGGGGTCATTTTCCCTGCAATGACTGTGTTTCCCCAGTAGATGGGGAAACGCCCGCCCGTGCATTCACTCCCGGAAGCCGTGTCACACAAGTGCTTGTACGTACTCAATAGTATAGACCCGGCGCTCTGCGCGCTTGATTTCAATCAGTGCCGAATTTAGCATTCTCGTAATTTGCACGCTGAGCATTCAGATACAGTTCTACGTTCAAGCCACCCACAAACCTTTCCCTGAAATCCTTCCATTAATATCAGTGGCCCAAGGAAAAGAAAGGTGGACTCTGAGTCTTCCTTTACTCCGGAGTTAAAAGGTTTGATTCGGACAACGGGACTTTGGAGCATATCTTTTCAAACGGAGTGGTACGCACGATCGAAAACAAGTTTTTGATTCAAAGTGCTTTATTGAGTGTTTTTATGTGTGAAGACTGCCGATATGAGATTTTAATTAAATAATGACTAAGCCACACTAGAGCAGCGTTTCTGTTGAGTTATTTGTGCTCTCATTATATTATTTATGTCATTGTGTTATTTGTTCAGTGTCTTATGCCGTATTTTGTGTTTACTGCAGTGACGTAACGTTTTCTCTTTAATTTACTGTGGACACTTTACGTTAGTTTTTACCTTGTTTGCGGCAACCGGAAGCAGGAAGTGAACTTGAAGAAGCGCGCCAAAAAGCGCAGGCATCGAGATGAGAGTGTGCGAGGAACAATAAGGAAGTAAACACCAAACGCCACCATCGTGTCGTGTTGTATCTGAAGGGAAATGGATTACGAAGCTGCAAACCCACCAGTTCCCCTACCTTTTGTGACACTGTTAGGTACCAATTTTCAATTCCAATTCGACTTTTTTTTTCAATTTTCCAATTCAGCGTTTTGGCATAGGCGGTTTTACAGGGTGGCAAGGAAGGGCAGTTGCCAGCAAATATCTTGCCATCCCGGTTGCCAGCCCAACCTACAATGAATATTAAATTCAATTACATTTTCTTTGGTCTCATCTGATTTCACTGTCTTCTGCACTGAAAATCTTTGCTACCTAAGTAGAGTGGAATATGTACCGCCAGTGCCTTTTAAGAAGCCATATAGACCTGCATTTGGTTCTATAGCCCAAAACGTGACATGTCAACCTGCTGCTCATTTGACTTTTTTGCAAGCAGCCCTGATGTGACAAAAGTGATCAGAAAATGTCAGCTGATTTAGTGACCCAAAAATGTGCAACAGCCAGCAAAAATGCCACATTGAGCTTTTGGAGGACAAGTCCTGCCCTGCCCCCTCCAAATATCTGCAGATGGTCTATAGCTGTGAACAGAAAGGTGGGATTCACGCCTCGCGATCTTCCGCTCTGCACTGAATCTAGGACTCTTCACATTCCCAGAAAAACAATGCAAGGAGTCCCACAAGGGGCTCCATGGCCAGATTTTTATTTGAATCATCCGTTCCGAATTCAAATGACTTTTGGCTGTCCTCCGTATGTCTCGACAGTCTGGGCATCGCCGACGGCAGCATGGCAGACTCTTCCTTCAAAGCCTCCTCCTCAATGGAAGACGCCACTCCAGAAAAAACCTGCCTCAACGGGGAGTCCTGCTGGAAGCCGTCAAGAAATCGTACGTAGAAAATTGACCGCTTGGCACTTTGGTCTCCTCGTGAGCGTTCTTTTGTCTGCCCCCCTCCGGCCCTCGAGAGCTGGATCCTGGTGAACCTCGGCTACACGAGAAAGGTGACGGCGATCGTGACCCAGGGGTGTGATAGCAACAATACTCACTCCTGGGACATCCCACTTGAGATGACACTGAGCGTTGATAGGAAGAAGTGGACCAAACACCCGGACGGGAAGGTGAGCCAATGAAGTCGACCGCGACCTCATCCTCCAATCTTGTCACAATAAACAAGGAAACATTCAATTTCTAGTTCATCGGCGGTGGGATTCATCTGCTTGAGACACCCGCGTTCGCTCAGTACGTCCGCATCCTGCCGCTGGAGAATCGTCCAGAATTTGGCCTCCGTTTCGACATCTTGGAATGCCCACATGAGGGTGAGCAACGCAATCCGCGGCCGCTTTGGTTGCCCAAAACAACAACCCCTAACATGCCACAAACCTTTGTCCGACAGATGCCATGACCTGTGCCAGAACGTTCAACAGCCTCCACTTGACGTTGGTGTGGTCGGACCGCCACGAGGTGACTTTCACCCACTGGGCCGCGGGAGAACCCATCCAGCGCGTCGGCCTTGACCAACACTGCGTGGCTGTGTTACGGCAGGTGCGTCCTCGAATGAGCATTAGAAAGAAGAGCTTTGCGCTCCACTGAAATGGATCGTTTTCTTTCAGACTGGAAGATGGAAGCGAATGTCCTGCGCCCAAGTCAACAGCTTCATGTGCAAAATGCCCACAGCGCATTTTCCAATTGCCACACCAAAGCCACAGGTGGCGCCGTAGAGTCCACCTGGCTGTGTCAGTTTCCAAGGGCCCAAGAGCCCAGGGAGAAGATTGACAATGCAAGCAAGTCATCATCAAAGATGGAGAATTTAATGCCCTTCCTACTCTGCTCGTAATAAATAGTATTACCATTGTAACAAAAAAAAACCCCCACAAAAACATAAAAACCACAAAAAATGTCACTGGCTAAGGTTGCGAGAAGTCCTAGAGAGGGAACTTGTCTTATCATGAGTGTTTTTAGCATTTAGCTTAGCTGTTAGCTTAGCCCGGTGTTTCCCAACCAGTGTGCCGTGAGAGATGTTCAGCATTGCCGTGGGAAATTGTCCAACATTAAATACCGAGCGCATTGTAAACAGGATCGCCGAACCACAGGTCAGTTAACGCAAGGCCTGGTCAGCCACTTGCTAATCGTGCATGTGTGGCAAATCGGAGAATCTTGAGATTTCATGTTGTGGCATCGGCACATACAGTGTTGCTGTTAGTGTTGGCTCGTGAGTGAACGATTCGGTCAAAAGAACGATTTTCTATAGTGAACGAGAGTGAACGAATTACTTCCTAAAGGAGGGGTGTCCAAGTCCAGTCCTCGAGGGCCGCAGTCCTCCATGTTTTCCAAGTTTCCCTCGTTAAACGCACCTGATTCAATGATCAGGCTCATGCAGAACGTGAGGATGAACTGATCATTTGAATCAGGTGTGTTTAACGAGGGAAACTTGGAAAACATGGAGGAATGCCGCCCTCGAGGACTGGACTTGGACACCCCTGCCTTACGCTGAGTGCCAAAAGTCCCAATGATCGTGAGCAGCAGGGGGGGAGCCCCATTTCAACCCCTTACACTGAGTGCCAAGCAGGGAAGAAATGGGTACCATTGTTATAGTCACTGGTATGACTCGGCAGGGGTTTGAACCCACCACCTCCCAATCTCAGGGCGGACACTCTCCTCTTCGGCCACTGAGCTGGTAAACGCTTGTATCGTAGTATAACACTTATAGTCGTTTTTAAATAACGTGTATACCTATATACGCCTAAATATTGTTATCCAATATATCTACTGCAATTTCGCATTAGATTGCTGGTTTGAAATTTGCTTTTAATATTATTATTTTTAATAAACATTTATGTTAAAACTTGTCTGGTGTTTTATTCCTTGTTTCTTTATTCGCCAATTAAAACATAAAAATCAGCTTAACAATATGTGTAGGTACACCTTCAATAGGTTCACTACACAAGGTTTAAAATAAATAAATAAATAAAGGGTTAATAGCACAACAAAGTAATTTTTCCGCACCTGGGATTGAACCAAGTTCTTATCGAGCAAGAGCCCGAGTCACTAACGAGTCGGGTATTTCGACCGGCAGTCTACAATTGCTTGCACTGTTTTGTACTAGTGATGTGCATTCCAGTTCTCAAGTTAACTGAATCTTTAGAATCCTCCAGGGACCCCAAGAAGGGTGGGTACTCTGAGCTGCCGTTTGGTGCATAGACACAAACAACAGTCAGGACCCGAAGGCGGAGGAAGGCAATAAGTGTACCCACACCTGCTCGACGCCTCTCACCGTGGGCAACTCCAGGGTGGAAGAGAGGGCTTGTACCGGAGCCCAAACTGTGCGTGGAGGCTAGTCCGACTATATCAGGTTAGAGGTTAGGGTTAGAGCCTTGGTTAGGGTTAGAGCTTTGGTTAGGTTTAGGGTTAGAGCTAGGGCTAGGGTTAGGGTCAAGGTTAGAGCTAAGGTTAGGGTAAGAGCTAGGATTAGGGCTAGGGCTAGGGTCAAGGTTAGAGCTAAGGTTAGGGTTAGAGCTAGGGTTAGGGTTAGCAAAAAATAGCTGGTGTTTTCCAAAATGCAAATTACGGAAAAATAGAACAGTTTTAGAACACCGTTCTGAGACTAGTGCATGATCCATTGTCCATCATGCAGTGGATGCAGCTCATCTAGCTAGGGTTAGGGTTAGAGCTAGGGTTAGGGGTTAGGGTTAGAGCTAGGGCTAGGGTTAGGTTAGAGCTCAGGTTAGGGTTAGAGCTAGGGTTAGAGGGTTGGAGCTAGGGTTAGAGCTAGGGTTAGGGTCAAGGTTAGAGCTAAGGTTAGGGTTAGAGCTAGGGTTAGGGATTAGGGCTAGGGTCAAGGTTAGAGCTAAGGTTAGGGTTAGAGCTAGTGTTAGAGCTAGGGTTAGGGTTAGGGTCAAGGTTAGAGCTAAGGTTAGGGTTAGAGCTAGGGTTAGGGTTAGAGCTAGGGTTAGGGTTAGAGCTAGGGCTAGGGTCAAGATTAGAGCTAAGGTTAGGGTTAGGGTTAGAGCTAGGGCTAGGGTCAAGGTTAGAGCTAAGGTTAGGGTTAGGGTTAGAGGTTTGGTTAGGGTTAGAGCTAGGGTTAGTGCTAGGGTTAGGGTTAGAGCTAGGGTTAGAGGTAAGGTTAGGGTTGGGGTTAGGGTTAGAGCTAGGGTTAGGGGTAGAGCTAGGAATAGGGTCAAGGTTAGGGTTAGAGCTAGGGCTAGGGTTAGGGTCAAGGTTAGAGCTAAGGTTAAGGTTAGGGTTAGAGCTAGGGTTAGAGCTAGGGTTAGAACTAGGGTTAGGGTTAGAGCTAGGGCTAGGGTTAGGTTAGAGCTAAGGTTAGGGTTAGAGCTAGGGTTAGGGTTGGAGCTAGGGTTAGAGCTAGGGTTAGGGGTAGAGCTAGGAATAGGGTCAAGGTTAGGGTTAGAGCTAGGGCTAGGGTTAGGGTCAAGGTTAGAGCTAAGGTTAAGGTTAGGGTTAGAGCTAGGGTTAGAGCTAGGGTTAGAACTAGGGTTAGGGTTAGAGCTAGGGCTAGGGTTAGGTTAGAGCTAAGGTTAGGGTTAGAGCTAGGGTTAGGGTTGGAGCTAGGGTTAGAGCTAGGGTTAGGGTCAAGGTTAGAGCTAAGGTTAGGGTTAGAGCTAGGGTTAGGGATTAGGGCTAGGGCTAGGGTCAAGGTTAGAGCTAAGGTTAGGGTTAGAGCTAGGGTTAGGGGTAGTGCTAGGGTTAGGGTTAGAGCTAAGGTTAGGGTTAGGGTTAGAGCTAGGGCTAGGGTCAAGGTTAGAGCTAAGGTTAGGGTTAGGGTTAGAGCTAGGGTTAGGGGTTAGGGTTAGAGCTAGGGCTAGGGTTAGGGTCAAGGTTAGAGCTAAGGTTAGGGTTAGAGCTAGGGTTAGGGATTAGGGCTAGGGCTAGGGTCAAGGTTAGAGCTAAGGTTAGGGTTAGAGCTAGGGTTAGAGCTAGGGTTAGGGTTAGGGTCAAGGTTAGAGCTAAGGTTAGGGTTAGAGCTAGGGTTAGGGTTAGAGCTAGGGTTAGGGTTAGGGTTAGAGCTAGGGCTAGGGTCAAGATTAGAGCTAAGGTTAGGGTTAGGGTTAGAGCTAGGGCTAGGGTCAAGGTTAGAGCTAAGGTTAGGGTTAAGGTTAGAGGTTTGGTTAGGGTTAGAGCTAGGGTTAGTGCTAGGGTTAGGGTTAGAGCTAGGGTTAGAGGTAAGGTTAGGGTTGGGGTTAGGGTTAGAGCTAGGGTTAGGGGTAGAGCTAGGAATAGGGTCAAGGTTAGGGTTAGAGCTAGGGCTAGGGTTAGGGTCAAGGTTAGAGCTAAGGTTAAGGTTAGGGTTAGTGCTAGGGTTAGAGCTAGGGTTAGAACTAGGGTTAGGGTTAGAGCTAGGGCTAGGGTTAGGTTAGAGCTAAGGTTAGGGTTAGAGCTAGGGTTAGGGTTGGAGCTAGGGTTAGAGCTAGGGTTAGGGTCAAGGTTAGAGCTAAGGTTAGGGTTAGAGCTAGGGTTAGGGATTAGGGCTAGGGTCAAGGTTAGAGCTAAGGTTAGGGTTAGAGCTAGGGTTAGGGGTAGTGCTAGGGTTAGGGTTAGAGCTAAGGTTAGGGTTAGGGTTAGAGCTAGGGCTAGGGTCAAGGTTAGAGCTAAGGTTAGGGTTAGGGTTAGAGCTAGGGTTAGGGGTTAGGGTTAGAGCTAGGGCTAGGGTTAGGGTCAAGGTTAGAGCTAAGGTTAGGGTTAGAGCTAGGGTTAGGGATTAGGGCTAGGGCTAGGGTCAAGGTTAGAGCTAAGGTTAGGGTTAGAGCTAGGGTTAGAGCTAGGGTTAGGGTTAGGGTCAAGGTTAGAGCTAAGGTTAGGGTTAGAGCTAGGGTTAGGGTTAGAGCTAGGGTTAGGGTTAGGGTTAGAGCTAGGGCTAGGGTCAAGATTAGAGCTAAGGTTAGGGTTAGGGTTAGAGCTAGGGCTAGGGTCAAGGTTAGAGCTAAGGTTAGGGTTAAGGTTAGAGGTTTGGTTAGGGTTAGAGCTAGGGTTAGTGCTAGGGTTAGGGTTAGAGCTAGGGTTAGAGGTAAGGTTAGGGTTGGGGTTAGGGTTAGAGCTAGGGTTAGGGGTAGAGCTAGGAATAGGGTCAAGGTTAGGGTTAGAGCTAGGGCTAGGCTTAGGGTCAAGGTTAGAGCTAAGGTTAAGGTTAGGGTTAGAGCTAGGGTTAGAGCTAGGGTTAGAACTAGGGTTAGGGTTAGAGCTAGGGCTAGGGTTAGGTTAGAGCTAAGGTTAGGGTTAGAGCTAGGGTTAGGGTTGGAGCTAGGGTTAGAGCTAGGGTTAGGGTCAAGGTTAGAGCTAAGGTTAGGGTTAGAGCTAGGGTTAGGGTTAGGGATTAGGGCTAGGGCTAGGGTCAAGGTTAGAGCTAAGGTTAGGGTTAGAGCTAGGGTTAGGGGTAGTGCTAGGGTTAGGGTTAGGGTTAGAGCTAAGGTTAGGGTTAGGGTTAGAGCTAGGGCTAGGGTCAAGGTTAGAGCTAAGGTTAGGGTTAGGGTTAGAGCTAGGGTTAGGGGTTAGGGTTAGAGCTAGGGCTAGGGTTAGGGTCAAGGTTAGAGCTAAGGTTAGGGTTAGAGTTAGGGTTAGACCTGTTAAGGTTAGACTAGGGTTGGAGTTAGGGTTAGAGCTTGGGTTAGGGTTAGGGCTAGGGTTAGGGTTAGACCTGGGTCTGCCAGGTCGGACCGGCATCTTCCCCCACCATCGGAGCCAACCCACCACCAGGTGGTGATCTGTTGACAGCTCTGCCCCTCTCTTCATAACAATAGAACACCGCTTTCAAGGCTTCCATAGGGTAGTGGCTTTCACCCCAGCGAACAGGGTTCGAATCTCACTCGGGCCAACCATATAATGATACACTTCCTTAGCTAGGGTTAGGTTTAGAGCTAAGTTTAGGGTTAGAGCCAGGGTTAGGGTTAGAGCTAGGGTTAGGGGTTAGGGTTAGTGTAGGGTTAGGGGGGGGGGGGTCAAGGTTAGGGTTTGAGTATAACATCTTGGGGAGGCGGGTGTCAGCCATGCGGATGAGATGTCCTGTCCATCGGAGTTGGTGCTGCATTATTAATTAAAGTGGTGATGCTCGGTATCCTGGCTTCCTCCATAACGCTGATGTTTGTGCGTCTGTGCCTGCTGTAGGTTGTCCATGATGCCCCATAAAGTAAGGTGGGGAGAACCAGGAGCTTGGTCTTCTGCAGAGTGTGCTGCAATGGCATTATCGTCTGCATACTGGAGCTCCACAACTGTGGTGGTTTTGATCTTGGTTTTGGCTTTGAACCTGTTAAGGTTGAGCCATCAGTTCTGTACCAAATTGGGATTCCGTGTGGTAGTTCTTCGTTGATGAGGTGGAGTATGGCGGCAATGAAGACAGAGAACAGGGTGGGTGCAATGATGCATCCCTGTTTGACCCCAGAAAACGCAGTATTCGGACGTATTTATCGGGGCAACCATACCTCAGAAGGATGCTCCATAGGGCCTGGTCAAAGGCCTTTGTCAGGTCTATGAAAGCCATGAAGTCTCATCAGACACCTTCAAGTTCCTGGGAACCACAATCTCTCGGGACCTGAAATGGACCGGCCACTTCCTGAGACAGCTCAAGAAGTTCAACCTGCCGCGGGAGCTGCTGAAGACCTTCTACACTGCCAGTCTGTCCTCTGCACCTCCATCACTGTCTGGTTTGGATTGGCGAGTAACATCTCAACAGACCCTTCGCACCCAGGTTGCAGCCTGTTTGAACTACTCCCCTCCGTTATAGAGCTCTGTACACTAAAACCACCAGACACAGAGACAGCTTCTTCCCCCAGGCTGTCACTCTGATGAACTCACACCACTCTTAGAGTCTCAGAGTCATTACTGTGCAATAACATCCCGCTTTCCACACCTTTTTTGTCTACACTGTTTGTACTATGTGTCCTCTCTGCAGCCTGGTCATCCTAGAAGAGGGACCCTCCCATCTGTGGTCTCTCCTCAAGGTTGAACAGAGCTGTTTATGCTCACGGCATTTCTCCTGGAGTTGGCGTGCTGTAAAAATCATGTCTGCAGTGCCTCTAGCTGGGCGAAAACCGCACTGCGATTCTAGGAGAACTTCCTCAGACAGTGGCAGTAGGCGGTTGGCAAGAACATCCCTGTGCTCCGAGGGGAAGCAGACCTTCAGAAAGAGGGAATGGAGGTGGTGCTGGAGCTCTAGTCCACCTTCCTGTAGGAACCCAAACTCTGGATTTCCAGTGCCCTTTCTGTCCACCAGGAGTTTTTAATCTGTCTCACCCGCAGCCTTGGCTCTGGAGTGAGCTTGTCTCTTTGCTGTGCAGGTAATGTCATTTTGCCAGAGTGGCAGTTTGTTCTTCTGGCGAAAGATGGTATTGGTGATGATATGGTGCCCTTCCAGAGGTGGTGGTCACGGCCCACTCTGGCATTGAAATCTCCCAATATAATAATCTTCACAGACAGACCACAATCCTGCCACAGGACTTTAATCCGGGATGTAAGGTGGATTCCCTGAAAAAGACGCCTGTGCGTGACTTTGTTTAGAGTGGGGAGACTGGTGCACAGACAGTCACCACCCAGATCTGTCAAGAACAGCGTTCATAGGTAAAAATAACGTTTCGCTTTGTTCCAGTGACGAGGGAAAGCTCTTTTTCCTCTTCCTATTTATGTGGTTTTTGTGTGGCAGGAACACCACACTGTTCTTGACAGATCAGGGTCAGAGTCCAGTGGCAAGGAGACCAAGACAACTGGTGACCCTTTTCTGCTGCAGCCTTCATCCGCCTTCCCAGCCGTTGTGACGCCACCCCTTAGGTCAGCCATCATTCACCATTGAGGTCTTCACTATTTACCCATAGCTGGAGCTGTTTACCCACAGCCGGGACAGTGGTTGATGGGCAGTAGGGACGAGGAGGATGAAAGCTTAGCTAACCCTAACCTTGACCCTAACCCTAGCCCAAACCCTAACCCTAGCTCTAACCCTAACCCTAGCACTAACCCTAGCTCTAACCCTAAACCTAACCCAAGCTCTAACCCTAACCAAGGCTCTAACCCTAACCTTAGCTCTAACCTCCAATAGATTTCATTTAGATGATATTTAAAAAAAATAGATTTTTTTTTAACCTTGACCCTAACCCTAGCCCTAGCTCTAACCCTAACCTTAGCTCTAACCCTAACCCCTAACCCTAGCTCTAACCCTAACCCTAACCTTAGCTCTAACCTTGACCCTAGCCCTAGCTCTAACCCTAACCCTAGCTCTAACCCTAACCCTAGCTCTAGCTCTAACCCTAACCCTAACCTTAGCTCTAACCTTGACCCTAGCCCTAGCTCTAACCCTAACCCTAGCACTAACCCTAGCTCTAACCCTAAACCTAACCCAAGCTCTAACCCTAACCAAGGCTCTAACCCTAACCCTAGCTCTAACACTAACCTTAGCTCTAACCGTGGTTCAATCCCAGGTGCGGAAAAATTACTTTGTTGTGCTATTAACCCTTTATTTATTTATTTATTTTAAACCTTGTGTAGTGAACCTATTGAAGGTGTACCTACACATATTGTTAAGCTGATTTTTATGTTTTAATTGGCGAATAAAGAAACAAGGAATAAAACACCAGACAAGTTTTAACATAAATGTTTATTAAAAATAATAATATTAAAAGCAAATTTCAAACCAGCAATCTAATGCGAAATTGCAGTAGATATATTGGATAACAATATTTAGGCGTATATAGGTATACACGTTATTTAAAAACGACTATAAGTGTTATACTACGATACAAGCGTTTACCAGCTCAGTGGCCGAAGAGGAGAGTGTCCGCCCTGAGATTGGGAGGTGGTGGGTTCAAACCCCTGCCGAGTCATACCAGTGACTATAACAATGGTACCCATTTCTTCCCTGCTTGGCACTCAGTGTAAGGGGTTGAAATGGGGCTCCCCCCCTGCTGCTCACGATCATTGGGACTTTTGGCACTCAGCGTAAGGCAGGGGTGTCCAAGTCCAGTCCTCGAGGGCGGCATTCCTCCATGTTTTCCAAGTTTCCCTCGTTAAACACACCTGATTCAAATAATCAGTTCATCCTCACGTTCTGCATGAGCCTGATCATTGAATCAGGTGCGTTTAACGAGGGAAACTTGGAAAACATGGAGGACTGCGGCCCTCAAGGACTGGACTTGGACACCCCTCCTTTAGGAAGTAATTCGTTCACTCTCGTTCACTATAGAAAATCGTTCTTTTGACCGAATCGTTCACTCACGAGCCAACACTAACAGCAACACTGTATGTGCCGATGCCACAACATGAAATCTCAAGATTCTCCGATTTGCCACACATGCACGATTAGCAAGTGGCTGACCAGGCCTTGCGTTAACTGACCTGTGGTTCGGCGATCCTGTTTACAATGCGCTCGGTATTTAATGTTGGACAATTTCCCACGGCAATGCTGAACATCTCTCACGGCACACTGGTTGGGAAACACCGGGCTAAGCTAACAGCTAAGCTAAATGCTAAAAACACTCATGATAAGACAAGTTCCCTCTCTAGGACTTCTCGCAACCTTAGCCAGTGACATTTTTTGTGGTTTTTATGTTTTTGTGGGGGGTTTTTTTTGTTACAATGGTAATACTATTTATTACGAGCAGAGTAGGAAGGGCATTAAATTCTCCATCTTTGATGATGACTTGCTTGCATTGTCAATCTTCTCCCTGGGCTCTTGGGCCCTTGGAAACTGACACAGCCAGGTGGACTCTACGGCGCCACCTGTGGCTTTGGTGTGGCAATTGGAAAATGCGCTGTGGGCATTTTGCACATGAAGCTGTTGACTTGGGCGCAGGACATTCGCTTCCATCTTCCAGTCTGAAAGAAAACGATCCATTTCAGTGGAGCGCAAAGCTCTTCTTTCTAATGCTCATTCGAGGACGCACCTGCCGTAACACAGCCACGCAGTGTTGGTCGAGGCCGACGCGCTGGATGGGTTCTCCCGCGGCCCAGTGGGTGAAGGTCACCGCGCGGCGGTCCGACCACACCAACGTGCCGGGAAGCGCCAGGTCGTTCAGTCCAGTCCACATGTCGCTGGTTTCTGATGGGAGGGAACAGAGCTCTCATCCGGTTCTCAGATGTCGACGGGGACTGTTAATTAACGGTCGGGATGCGCACCAAGGTGGGAGACATTTTTCACTGAGGCCTGCTCCATCTCGCTGCGGATGGACACCAGTTCGGCACCGAAACCACGACACACCTGTTGCGCATCAGACCAGTTCTTTTTGCCCTCAAATGTTTTGTAGCAGAAACCGGCAAACTCCTCCCAGTCAGGCGCTGCGCATCTGGGCTCTGCAGGAGAGACCCCGTGTGAGTTGTAGTCGTCATGACAGTTAGCGTGAGGTAAACAACTGGTTTTGGAACTCACCCCCGTCCGCAAAGGTATAAGACACACCCAGTGGGTTGTTCAAACTGCAGATAGGAAAGCGATAATTAGCTGGTGGTTCCTCAGGGGAGTTTTCTGTGAAAGTTGGCCACTCACTCTCCGGAGGTGATCCCGTTCTCGGTGGAGCCCAAGTAAACGTGCTGCCTGGGAACTCTCATCACAATACAATCTCCTCCGATGTTGTTCTGAATGACTCCAGCGTGAATGGCGGCCGCGCAGATGTGCGAGTCCTGCATTTACACAAAGTTGCAATCTCATCCAAGACCTCAACCAGTGGGTCAGGCAATCACGTACCGCAGAGTAGACCAATGTTCCAGCGACAAAGTATTTGGCACAGCCTGGTGGACAGTAGAAGCTGCAGAAGGTACATGTTGGGAAATTGACGACAGGTGGTCATGGTCATGAAACATCGTGTCAGGTGTGACTCACGTCATCCAATCGGTGATGCGGAGGCTGTTGAACGTTCTGGCACAGGTGGTCTTATCTGTCGAACAAAAGGCGAGAGTTTGTGGCATGTTTGGGGTTGTTGTTTTGGGCAACCAAAGCGGCCGCGGATTGCGTTGCTCACCCTCATGTGGACATCCCAAGATGTCGAAGCGGAGGCCAAATTCTGGACGATTCTCCAGCGGCAGGATGCGGACGTACTGAGCGAACGCGGGCGTCTCAAGCAGATGAGTCCCACCGCCGACGAACTAGAAATCGAATGTTTCCTTGTTTGTTGTGACAAGATGGGAGGATGAGCTCGCGGTCCACTCCATTGGCTCACCTTCCTGTCCGGGTGTTTGGTCCACTTCTTCCTATCGACGCTCAGTCTCATCTCAAGTGGGATGTCCCAGGAGCGAGTATCGGTGCTATTGCAGCCCTGGGTCACGATCGCCGTCACCTTTCTCTTGTAACCGAGGTTCACACGGATCCAGCTGCCGAGGGCTGGAGGGGGGCAGACAAAAGAACGCTCACGAGGAGACCAAAGTGCCAAGCGGTCAATTTTCTGCGTACGGTTTCTTGACGGCTTCCAGCAGGACTCCCCGTTGAGGCGGGCTTTTTCTGGGGTGGCGTCTTCCATTGAGGAGGAGGCTTTGAAGGAAGAGTCCGCCACGCTGCCGTCGGCGATGCCCAGACTGTCGAGACATACTGAGGACAGCCAAAAGTCATTTGAATTTGGAACGGATGCTTAAAAAAATAATCTGGCCATGGAACCCCTTGTGGGACTCCTTGCATTGTTTTTGGGGAATTTGAAGAGTCCTAGAATTAGTGCGGCGTGGAAGATCGCAAGACGTGAATCCCACCTTTCTGTTCACAGCTATAGACCATCTGCAGATATTTGGAGGAGGAGGCAGGGCAGGACTCGTCCTCCAAGACCTCAATGTGGCATTTTTGCTGGCTGTTGCACATTTTTCTGTAGCGAGGGACGATGCCTTCCACTGAGCAGTACTCTGAAAGTTACAACACATGAATGGGCCTGATGAGCATTGAAGCACCTGAATGAGTTCAATAAAACAAAGCCGACCAAACTAGCATCTTTCTGTTTGTGCGTACAGAGCCATTCTGGCATCTGAACTGTTTGTAAGCATCGCTTCATTTTCATGACGTTCCGTAGCGTGCCAAAGTTGTTTGGAGACTTTCAGGAGAAAACCAAGTGAAACGCGTTGAATGAGCCGTCAGAGGAACCATCAAAATGGTGGATTCTCAGCTCGTACCGTCATTGGATGAGTTGCGGTCCGCCAAGCAAACATCCCAGCTCCGCCGACCGTAAAAGGCAGACTGGATGCTGATGCGGCTTTGCTTCTGACCCTCAGCCTCACATAGGAGGTCAGCAGAATGGTTGTTGCAGACAAGGATCTCCTTAAAGCCTGCCAAAGCATCATCGTGTCATTTTTGTCTCCCGTCGTTGGAAGTCACCGTTCGAGGAGACTTACCGTCATGAGGCTGCTGCGAAGGTTTCGGAACGTTTCCTGCAAGAAAAAAGCAAAAGACGCGAGTCGGCACGTTGTGAGAATCGGCCGAGCGTCGCCGCCGCGTCTTACCTCTTTTCTTGCAGATGTAGCCTCTCTTCTTCCAGCAATCGTCAAACTTCCAGCTGCCGTTGCCTGTGAGAAAGGAAAGACAGGACGCAGAAGAGAGGTCGCCGGGGTCACCTGGAAAGAGACGACAGATGCTCAGCTCCATTCCTCGTAGACAAACCTCGATTGGGTTTTCGAGCCACCTCCATCCGTGACGACGTAACCCAGCGGGGATCCGTCAGTCCACCTGCTGCTGTCGTTCGTGACGTTGTTGTTGATGCCCAACCACAGAGAGGGAATGCTGGACTGAGAAGTGTACAGACCTTTGGAGGTAAATGGTCAGATGTGCAACAGGAGTTTGAAACAGTGCACGTTGGGGGAATTCAACAGCCCTGATCGCAACCAAACAGCCGGACAGCCTACTTTGTATGAATGCCTGTTCTTGTGAGTCAGTGATGCTGAGCAGGTCTCCTCCGCGGCGGAGGCAGTCGTCTCGTGCCTCCTTCCAGACCTTGGCGTGCCAGCGTTGGATCAGGTAGCAGAAGTCGGAGGAGGGTCGGTCCTGCCACCAGCCACACTTTGCACTCCGGCCTGCAAGCGAGAGTCGAGTCACTTGAGGGCAAACGGGCTACAAGATGTCGACTACCGAGTGGGACGCCCACCTGCTGGCGGAGGAAGAAGATCTCGAAGTTTGGCTGCAAGGAAGAGAGAGGACATATTAACGCTCATAGCTTTGCCTCAAAATGTAAAGTGCTTTTTAAATGAAATTTATCATCTATTTAGTGATTTATTTTTAATTTGAAAAAGTAATGAATTTATTATTATCATTATTATTATTATTATTATTATTGAGAAGTGCAAAGTAAGTGGTCGTCATTTGCTGACCTTTTTTACAGATGAATGGCCGAGCATTGGTGCAGGGCCGGTCCTCAAGTTTTCCAGTCTGCGACAAGGAAGCGCAGTCGCCACGTCCCGCCGGCCCGTCTGGGGCCCACTCGATGTTGCCCTGCGGACGACACGCCAGACGTGACTTTGGCGCGTTTGGTCTCGCTTGCCATCACATTTGAGTCCTTTGTTCCTCCCACTAATCAACATTTTGTCAACATTATCCCACTATATGACTTCTATTCATTTTACAATTTTCATCTTGTTATATCACAACTTGAGTTTGAGACTCAAACTTTTACAGTCACTACATTCTCAGAAATGAGCGACTTTGACCTGTGAAATTCTCCACTTTAATCGTATATGATTTCTTTTTTCACTTCATTCAATTTTATTCTCATAATTTCGCAACTTTGTCCTTGTTATTGCTCCAGCTGATTAACACCTTCAATGATGATCTCTTCTTGGAACAACATGATGAGCATTGTAGCCAAAGTCTAACTTTTGTTCCTCCTAGATAATTGTTCTGCTAAAAGTTGGCTTTTGTCCTCACTTGGACTTTTTGCCTTCTGATATGACACCTTCATTCTGGGCCAGTGAACACTTTAGTAGGCTGCCCTAAACGTTTCGCTTACTGCAGGTGTTGAGTCGCTCCACTCAAAGTTTCCCTTGTTCTTCTTGAGTCCCACCCAAGATTGGAATCCTCCGACATACGGCGCGTGATCTTGAGGAAATCACAAAAAGCGATTGAGCACATGAAGAGCATTCAAACGTGTCAGACGTTGGGAAACGCTGGGGGGGCGATAGCTGGCATCAGCAGTTTGACCCTGGCGCTCACCAGCCAAGAATTTGCCCTCGTCCCATGAGAGGACACTGGCCAGGTGACCCTTCCATATTCCGCAGAACGTCTCGGCCCCCTCCCAAGTTCGCATCACCCCCTCAAAGTGATAGCAAGAGCCCTTGTACAGGAAGTCGCCAGTGTCGCAGTAGGAAGCTGAAGCCGGCAAAAAACATGGATTACAAAACCACAAGGGGACGCCGCAGGTGTGAAAAGAAAGAAGCAGCATCGTTGCCACTCACTCTCCACTCGATGGTAGCCCAATACATAGTCTTTGTAGGAACATAGCTGTCCCTCCAGGCAGTCTGCAGGAGGACGACGTGATTGCATTTTTTCCTCCTTTCACCACCAACAATACAACGGTCGTGCAGATTTACCGTCGGGCGACCTCTCGCACAAGTACGGCAAGGAGGAGCCGCATGATCCATGTCTCCACTTGCCAGGCTCACTGGAGAGGTGCACACCTTGGTTGACGTACGTGCAAGACTCTATGTTGGAGCTGTCGAGAAAAGTCATGAGAAAAAACACACCCGAGAAACGGTCCAAATCGGAGGCTTTCCCTTTCTTTCTCGGCAAAAGACAATTTTCGTCAATACGTGTGTTCTCTCAAATTTCGCAAATGGGTTCCATAATCTCGCCGTGTGCCCCGCCTGACAATGAAAGGACGCAAAGAGATGGCCTTCTTACCTTCCGTCTTGACGCGAGTCCCTGTTGGTGTAGGTCGGCGTCACACCGGTGTCGGACCAAGTCAACAGTTTTTCTCCTGCTTTGGAAAACTGACACCAGGTCTCACTGCAGTTCTGCAGAGTCCAAACCCGTTGTCAATGGCGTGGCAATAGCCAGCCAACGGCCGTTAGCACTTTGGTCTCACCAGATTGGAGAGTCCGATCCAGAAGGGCTTGTCGCCCATTTGCTTCTTCACAAAGCTTTCCTCGTAAGACGAGTTGATGGAGACAAGGTCGCCGCCCTCCCAGACGCAGTCGTAACGGGCCCCCAGCCACCCGTTGGTTTTCTCCATCTTCTTGTAGCACTTGGAGCCGTGAGAAGTCCATCCGTTGACTGTGTCACATGGTGACTCATGACCGGTTAATACTAATGAAACAGCAAAATTGTCTTGGTCAATTTGCAGCTTTTGGTGAAAGACACAAATTCAGAAAACAGACAAGAATGCAGTCGGCCGAATTCAGTTTTTTGCCCAATTAATTATTTAGCTAATAGACTAGTCACCATTAAATCGCAACATAGCTCAACCGCAAGCAGCTGATCTTGCATAAGCCTCATTAGCTTACAGCCTCAATTCTTTACGCTAGGAAAATAAAAAAAGAAGACAAGCGTCGTCATGTCATTTTTGTCTCCCGTCGTTGGAAGTCACCGTTCGAGAAGACGTACCGTCATGAGGCTGCTGCGGCGGTTTTGGAATATTTCCTGCAAGACAAAAGCCAAAGAAGCGAATCAGCACGTTGTGAGAATCGGCCGGGCGTCGCTGCCGCGTCTTACCTCTTTTCTTGCAGATGTAGCCTCCCTTCTTCTGGCAATCGTCAAACTTCCAGCTGCCGTTGCCTGTGAGAAAGGAAAGACAGGACGCAGCAGAGAGGTCGCCGGGGTCACCTGGAAAGAGACGACAGATGCTCAGCTCCATTCCTCGCAGACAAACATCGATTGGGTTTTCGAGCCACCTCCATCCGTGACGACGTAACCCAGCGGGGATCCGTCAGTCCACCTGCTGCTGTCGTTCGTGACGTTGTTGTTGATGCCCAACCACAGAGAGGGAATGCTTGGCAGAGAAGTGTACAGATCTTTGGAGGTAAATGGTTAAATGTGCAACAAGAGTTTGAAACACTCCACGTTAGGGGAATTCAACAGCCCTGATTGCGACTACGGACAGCCTACTTTGTATGAATGCCTGTTCTTGTGAGTCAGTGATGCTGAGCAGGTCGCCTCCGCGGCGGAGGCAGTCGTCTCGTGCCTCCTTCCAGACCTTGGCGTGCCAGCCTTGGATCAGGTAGCAGAAGTCGGAGGAGGGTCGGTCCTGCCACCAGCCACACTTTGCACTCCGGCCTGCAAGCGAGAGTCGAGTCACTTGAGGGCAAACGGGCGACGAGAGACCACCGCACGTCGACTGCCGAGTGGGACGCCCACCTAGCGGCGGAGGAAGAAGAAAGTCTCGGACCTTGGCTGCAAGGAAGGAAAAGAGAGGACTCATTAGCACTCTTAGATTTGCTAATGTAATGTATGTAATGTAAAGTGCATTATATAATATCAAAGGTATGATTATGATGATGAGAGAGCACGTGGTCATCATCAATTGCGGACCTTTTTTACAGATGAATGGCTGACTTTTGGTGCAGGGCCAGTCCTCAAGTTTTCCAGTCTGCGACAAGGCAGCGCAGTCCCCCCGTCGGGCCGGCCTGTTTGGGACCCACTTGATGTTGCCCTGTGGACGACACGCCAGACGTGAGCACATTTTTTCCCAAAGTCCTATTTTCCTCCCACTCGTCAATATTTTCTCAAAGCAAATCTATCTCATTGTCGTCAATTTACGACTATTTTCCAGTCAAAGCACAATTTGCGTTTCAGACGCAAACCGTTTTCATTTGATTCTCCTCGAAGTCCCACTCTGACCTGTGAACTTCGGCGCTTTGATCATTTCATTCAAGTTTTCCAGTGAATGACTATATTAGTTTCAAAGAACCCCAACGTTGAGCCATTTTTCTCTTCCTCCAACAGGACCAAATGTCGTTTTTTCCCCTTCTAATTCAGTCCAAATTTGTTCTGCTAAAATGAGCCTTCCGAAATGACACCTTCATTCTGGGCCAGTGACAACCTTTGTAAAGTGCTCCAAACCGTTGCGCTTACTGCAGGTGTTGCGTCGCTCCACTCAAAGTCTCGCTTGTTCTTCTTGAGTCCCACCCAAGATTGCAAACCTCCTACATACGGCGCGTGAGCTTGAGGAAATCAGAAAAAGCAATTTAGCACAAGAAGAGCATTCAAACGTGTCAGACATTGTGAAACACTAGGGGACGATAGACGCCATCGGCAGTTTGTCTTAATGCTCACCAGCCAAGAATTGGCCCTGAACCAGCCAGTGGACGCTGGTCAGGTTAGCGTTCCATTCTTGGCAGAACTTCTCGGCCTCCTTCCAAGTGCTCTCCATCCCCCCAAAGTGATAGCAAGAGTCCCTGTACAGGAACTCGCCAGAGTCGCAGAAGGAAGCTGAAAACCAAAAGAAACCAATTGGAAAACCGCAACCACACGGCACGGCGCGGGTGTGAAAAGAAAGAAGAAGCATCGCTGCCACTCACTCTCCACTCGACTGACGAAGAGTCCGTAGTCTTTGTAGGAACACAGCCGTCCCTCCGAGCAGGCTGCAGGAGAATGAGGTGATTGTGGTTTCTCCTTGAGCATCAACATCGCAACGGACGTGCACCCTTACCGTCGGGCGACCGCTTGCACATGTACGCCAAGGAGGAGCCGCACGAGCCATGTCTCCACTTGCCAGGCTGACTGCCTCTGTGCACACCTTGGTTGACGTAGGCGCAGGAAGCAACGTAGGAGCTGTCGGGGAGAAGCCGTGAAAAGCCAGAGACACATCCCACAAACGCTTTTCGCTGTGTGCGCGCTCTCTCTAATTTTGCAGATGGGTTCCATAATCTCGCTGTGTGTCCCGCCTGACAATGAAAGGACGCAAAGAGGTGACCTTCTTACCTTCTGTCTTGACGCGAGTCCCAGTTGGCGTAGGTCGCCGTCACAGCGGTGTCGGACCAAGTCAACAGTTTTTCTCCTGCTCCGGAAAACTGACACCAGGTCTCACTGCAGTTCTGCAGAGTCCAAACCCGTTGTCAGTCAACTGCCAGTAGCAAGCCAACTGCCGCTTGCTTGCGCTTGCGTCTCACCAGATTGGAGAGCCCGATCCAGAACGGCTTGTCGCCCATTTGCTCCTTCACAAAGATTTCCTCGTAAGGCGAGGTGATGGAGACCAGGTCGCCGCCGTCCAAGACGCAGTCGTAACGAGCTCCCAGCCAACCGTTGGTGGTCTCCATCTTCTTGTAGCAGTTGGAGCGGAAGCGGCGCCACCCATTGGCCCTATCACATGTCTGAATGCCTGAGGACACATTTTGGGATTATTCTGACGTCATACCGCCATGTTTTTTGTATGCTTCGGCATTTGGCGAAATTAAGATATGCGACAAAGTAGCGGACCGCGCCTTCATTCAGTTTCAGCCTGTCACTGACATCAGACAAAAAAAAACAACTAACAATCGCCATTTTGGTCTTCTGATCTGATGACACCCATTTGGCAGAATCACCCGAACACCTTGTCTCACCTCTTCTCTTGCAGACGTAGCCGCGCTTCTTCTCGCAATCGCCAACTTCCCGGCCGCCCTTGCCAGCGAGTAAGGAGTTGCAGCATGGGCCGGAGGGGTCACCAGGGTTACCTGCAAGGAGACCACAGATGCTCAGTGTTCCTCCATACCAACCAGGTTTTAGACCCACCTGCGACCAACTGGACAGAACTCGGTGAGGACTTCTCAGACTTCTTGTTGCCGTCTTTGACAACGGTGTCGTTGGCGTCCAACCACAAAGAGGAAGCGTTTGGCAGAAGACCTTTGGGTCAAAGGTAAACACGGTTGAAACATCTCACAAGTGCATGTGCGAAACGCTTAACCGTAATGAAGTGCGGGAGACGTCTGGCTCGTGTCCTTGTGGGTGGGGGCTGGCCACAAACTTATTTTTGGTCTTTTCTTTGTAACAAAAGAAACTGGGCAAAAATTGAGTCGGTGGTCCCTCGATGTGACTTTCTTCCGCATGGATTCTTTCATCAAGCACATTAGACAGCCTACCTCGGATGAAGGTGTGTTCCTGCGAGTCGGTGACGCCGAGCAGGTTGCCTCCGAGGCGGGCACACTTGTCTCGCGCCTCCTTCCAGGTCTTGGTGGCCTTGGAGTTGATCAGGTAGCAGAAGTCGTTGGCGGGGTTTTCCTGCCACCAGCCGCACTTTGCGCTCTTGCCTGCAAGCGAGACTCGAGTCACTTGAGAGCAAACAGGATTTTGCACGTGGGCTGCAGGGTGGGACCTGATGCCCACCTGTTGCCGATGTCGGCGCCGGAGGAAGCTGAAGAGAATCTCTGGACTTTCCTGTAAGCACGTGAGAGGGATCACATATGAGAGAGCAACCAGGAGACAAAGGGAAAATGAGAGGTCGTGACTTTCCGACCTTTTTGACAGATGGATGGACGAAGGGTTTCGCAAGTGTCCATGGAAACTTCACCGTCACTCGTCAATTTGGAGCAGTCATATGATCTTTTGGGATCAGCCCACGGGACGTCAACCTGCGGAGGGAGGACACAGCGGACGTGACTTGAGCGTTAGGTGTTGCAGTTGTTCCGATGGCCTCCCATCAAATTCCTTCAAAGTCACTTCATTGATTCAAATCTCTCCAATTTATTTCCATAACCACTTTCTCACAATCCGAATTGTTGCCATCTTCCAACCCCTTCCCATTTTCAAATTGAAACCTTTCAAAGAAAAAAATGTTCCCTGTAAAAATGAACGGTGCACTTTGATTCTACTCATCACTTGTTTTTTCCTTCATTTGAATCCTCATCAAATGAAAAAAACTGTTTGTCTTGTAACATGACTCAAGTCAAATTCTAATCGATTTGACAGGGAGAATTGTTATCGGATTTGTCCTCCTAATTCATCACAACTTTGTTCTGCTCAAATGACACTTTCTAACTTTTGCTCTCACATGACAGCTTCATTGTGGCCGATTGAAAACTTTTTGGATCTTGATCTGTTGCACACGTGTCACTTATTGTAGTTGATCTATCGCGCCACTCATATATGCCATTGTTCCGGCGGAGTCCCAGCCAAGAAAACCATCCTAGTGGCCGGTGAGCTTGTAGAAAGCATAACAAAGACTTGTTGTGAAACATTGCGGCTCGATTGCTGGCCTGCTCAGTTTGCCTTGTCAGCTCGCTCACCAGCCAAAAATTGTCCGCCATGCAGTGAGTGGACGCTGGCCAGGTGACCGCTCTTGTTCTTGCACAAATCCTCAGCCGCTAGCCAAGTCAGGTTCCTGCCCTCAAAAAGATAACAAGAGTCCCTGTACAGAAACTCGCCAGCGTCGCAGAAGGAAGCTGAAACCCAAGAGAAACTCATGAGACAACCACAACGAGACGCTGCGGGTGTAGAAAGAAGAAACGTCGCTGCCGCTCACTCTCAACTCGACTGTAACGGTAACCCAAGTCTTTGTAGGAACACGGCCATCCGTCCGGGCAGTCTGCAGAAAGATGACGTGGTTGCGCTTTTCCGCTTTCAGCATCAACATCCCAAGAAGAAACAGACTCACCATCCGGCGACCACTTGCACATGTACGCCAAGGAGGATCTGCACGATCCATGTCTCCACTTGCCAGGCTGATTGTAGGCGGGCACACCTTGGTTGACGTAGGCGCAGGAAGCAACGTCGGGGCTGTCGGGGAAAAGTGGACAAATGTGAGACTCGCATCTGTCAAACAACCCAATTTGGAGTTTATTTATGCTCTTTTCTGTTCAAACCAAAACAAAAGCTTGTTTTTAACCTGCTCACACATTTTTGGAAAGGGGTTCCAAAATGTACATCTTGCCTTACAGAACCTAAAGAGGTGACCTTCTTACCTTCTGTCTTGACGCGAGTCCCAGTTGGTGTAGTTCGGCGTCATACTGGTGTCGGACCAAGTCAGCTTCCTTCCTCCCGTACGAAGAAACCAACACCAGTCCTCGTCGCAATTCTGCCGAAAACCAATCCCGCTGTCAACGGCGTACCGATAGCGGGCCAAATCCCGGTTGTCAGTCAACTACTAGTAGCGAGCCAACATCGGCTAGCACTTACCAGATTGGAGAGTCCGATCCAGAAGGGCTTGTCGCCCATCTGCTGCTTCACAAACTTTTCCTCGTCCTGGGAGGTGATGGAGACAAGCTCGCCGCCCTCCCAGAGGCAGTCGTGACGAGCCCCCAGCCAACCGTTGGTTGTCGCCATCTTCTTGTAGCAGTGGGAGCCGTGAAGAGTCCATCCGACTTTTGCGTTACATGTCGGCTCAGGAATGATTGGTCCTGATGAAAGAGCAAAGTTGCCTTGGTCATTTGTCAGCGTTTGGGGAAAAACACAAATTGAGCGAGCAGACAAGAAGGAAGTCGGCCGAATTCAGTTTTGGCCAAATTGCGTCACCTGCATGACTGACAATATTACAATAAGAGAAGAAGAAACTGGAAGTTAAGCGTTGTACAAAGGCTGAGATCAGCCCGAGTCAAATTCCCTGTTTGCCGTGCACAAAGTTGGTCAATAAAGCCAATTCCGATAACCCAATCGATTACACATGTGGATAAGTAATATTATTTTTATGAATGAAAGACAATCTCTTTGGAATCCCTCGCCACCCTCCCTTTGCTTTTCCTCTCTGGCCTCTACTGTCCCCCCTTTCGACTGCTCTTCTGACACGCACGCAGGCACAAAAAACGAACGAAAGAACCCCGACCTGACCCGACACGACTCACAGCAGCAAATTGACATCACGGCGCTCCCCGGTGCCCATTGAACAAATTTGAGATGGAAGCGATTGAGCTAGAAAACGGGAGATTTGTTTTTTTCTCGAGAGTATTGTGCGCCCAGAGGGGTCGCCCGTATTGCCCATGGCAAAACGCGGCCCTGCGTGGAACTCCCCCACCTGATGCTGATGTCGGCGCCGGAAGAAGCGGAAGAGAATCTCTGGCCTTGCCTGCAAGGATGTGAGAAGTTCAAATATGAGAGCGCAACCGGAGGACAAAGGGCAAATGAGAGGTCGTGACTTTCTGACCTTTTTGACAGATGGATGGGTAATCCAGGTTGCAAGAAAACATCACAATTTCACCAGGGAAAGCCAATAGGCCGCAGTCACCATATTTGCGTCCTGGATCCCACGGGATGTCATTCTGCGGAGGGAGGACACAGCGGACGTGACTTGAGCGTTAGGTGTTGCAGCTGCTCGGATGGCTTCCCACCAAATTCCTTCAGATACCACTTTATTGATTCAAATCTCTCCAATTCATATTCATAACCTCTTTCTCACAATCAGAATTGTTGCCATATTCCAAGCCCCTTCTCATTTTCAGATTGAAACTTTTTAATGAAAAAAAATGTTGCTCTGTAAAACGAACGGTGCGCTTTGATTCTACTGATTACCTTGTTTTTTTGTTTTTTTTCCAAATGATCATTTGAATCCTCATCAAATGAAAAAAACTGTTTGTCTTGTAACATAACTCAAGTCAAATTCAAATCGATTTGACAGGAAGGGCATTCTTGTCAGATTTTTCCTCCTAATTCAGGATAACTTTTTTCTGCTTTTTAACGTTTGCCCTCTCACATGACAGCTTCATTCTGGCCAAATGACAACTTTTTTGGACCTCAATTTGTTGCACACGTGTCACTTACTGTAGTTGATCTATCGCGCCACTCATATATGCCACTGCTCCGGCTGAGTCCCAGCCAAGAATAATATAGTACTTGCATGTGAGCTTGAGGAGAGCAGAACAAACACTTGTTGTGAAACATTGCGGGTGGGTGGCAGGCCTGGTCAGTTTGCCTTGGTGCTCGCTCACCAGCCAAATATTTTTTGTCACCCTGTGAGTGGACGCTGGCCAGATGACCGCTCTTGTTCTTGCAGAAATTCTCAGCCTCCTGCCAGGTTCTATGTGTCCCCTCAAAATGGTAACAAGAGTCCTTGTACAGGAACTCGCCAGAGTCGCAGAAGGAAGCTGAAACCCAAAAGAACCGAATTAGAAAAGCACAAGGAGACGCTGCGGGTGGAGAAAGAAGCGTGGCTGCCACTCACTCTCAACTCGACTGTAATTGTAACCCAAGTCTTTGTAAGAACACGGCCATACGTCCAGGCAGTCTGCAGGAGGACGATGTGATTGCAATTTTTCCTTGTTTCAGCGTCAATATCCCGAGAAGAGACAGACTCACCGCCTGGCAACCGCTCGCACATGTACGGCAAGGAGGATCCGCACGATCCATGTCTCCACTTTCCAGGCTGAGTGTACGCACCTTGGTTGACGTAGGCGCAGGAAGCAACGTTGGAGCTGTCGGGGAAAAGTGGGGGGAAATGAGACACACAACAAGCCAATTTGGAGATAATATATCCTCTTTTCTGTTCCAAAGAAAACCCCAAAGCTTGTTTTTAACCTGCTCACACATTTTTGGAAAGGGATTCCAAAGTGTTCCTGTGCATCTTGCCTGACATCGAACGCAAAGAGGTGACCTTCTTACCTTCCGTTTTGACGTGGGTCCCAGTTGGTGTAGTCCGGTGCCACACTGGTGTTGGGCCAAGTCAGCCTCCTGTCTTCCGCTCCAGAGAACTGACACCAGGTCTCGTTGCAGTTGTGCTGCTCCAAACTCGTTGTCAATGGCGTACCAATCGCAGGCCAACAGCCGCTTGCACTTCGGTCTTACCAGATTGGAGAGTCCGATCCAGAAGGGCTTGTCGCCCATCTGCTGCTTCACAAACATTTCCTCGTCCTGGGAGGTGATGGAGACAAGGTTGCCGCGCTCTAAGGCGCAGTCGTAACGAGCCCCCTGCCAACCGTTGGTTTTCTCCATCTTCTTGTAGCACTTGGAGCCGTAAGAACTCCATCCGTGGGCTGTGTCACATGTCTTAAGATTGGTTATTCCTGGTGAAACAGCAAAGTTGCCTCGGTCATTTTTCAGCGTTTGGAGATACGTTTGCAATCTATGCAAAGAAAGACATCTTGACAAGTCACGCCTCTGTTTTAACACAGGTTCCGAACAATTCAAGCTTACTGTTTTTTCTGGTAGTTACAAAAAAAAAAAAATGTCATGCCCAGTTGCAAGGTTTTTTTTTCAAATTGTGTCACCTGCATGACTGACAATAATGTAATATGAAATAAATTAACTAAAATAATATATTGCCCAAAAAATCAACAAGGCACATTTTTTCACAAGATAACCAGTTTCAAGATGCTGAATAATGTCAAGGACTGTTGCAAAGGTCTAAAAACGGAGGAAATTCAGTCCACTTCTGTCTTTCAGCTGCTCGGGGAGAGAAGAGAAAAGCTTTTTTATTATTATGATATAACTCCTGCCCACAGGATGGCGCTAGAAGTGAACAAATTCCACTTCCAACTTTTTATTTTTTATTTTCATCAATTACCAAAAGATACTTTGGCAATCTATGCAAAGTATGACGTGTTGGAATTTCACGCCTCTTGTAACAGAGCTACAGAATAATCTCCGTGACTATCACTTCTTCTGCCCCTCCACCAGAGCGCGCTGGAGCGCGACTTTTCCATTTGCCTCACATTTGACACACGTTCAAATGTATAAACCCCTTTTATTGGAATAAGAAAAACGCAATGTGTGGTTACGAATATTAAAGCCAATAGTGGTGCTATTGTGTTGCGAACTGACGCGTGTGCACGTCGCTATATACGCAGACAGACTGTAGCCCGAATGACGTTTTTGTTGATTTTGTTTGGAGGGATGGACAAACAAGTGCCACGTTAATATCAAAGTGGATCAAATGATATAATTGCGTCTGTTGCATGTCCTATTCGATATGAAACATTGTTTGGTGGTAAAAAGAGAACAGGGAGGGCTCTGGATACACTCCATCACTATCAAAATGATTATTTGATCACTTATATGCTTATCGCCACATTGAATAAACGACTTTAGTTGCAGACCGGGCATCGTCATTACTATTAAGTACAAAATTTGCACATTTCCAATGCAGTATGTGAGGAGAAAAATATTTCATTCTCCCTTAGATATTGATTGGGGTTCTTGCATGTTCATATTTGACAATTACAATCATTTTCTTCTTTTCTATCACTTCATTTATGGACTCTTTTTCAGATTCGGTTTACTTCGTTCTCTAGAATTTCCGTGCGCATTTAGGGAAGGGAGGGGGGAGTCGGGTCCGAATGTGCCATTGTCTCGCAATCAGTGTCAGCTTGTTAAAGAGGTATAAAAAAAAACCAGGTAAAAAAAAAAGACTCAGATAACTCAAAGGAAAACACAAGATTTACGTGCACAAGAACAAGCGCTGTCACATCAACTTTAAAACAACTCAATTTGGGTCAAAAAGTGGACCGAAGTTGGGTAAAAAAAAAAAATCGAACCGAACTCTTTTGCGCAGAACAGTCCAGTTTGTACAAAAAAACGTCTAAAATGCCAAAACAACCCATAGTTAAGACAAATTCACCCTGCTTCCTGAGTCGGTCGAATTTTTAAACCAGCAGCTGCCATCCGAACCAACATGCGTTCTTCCAAAGTTATCATCAAGATTAGAACAATCGCAAAGTTGGACATTTTGTTTGACGTACTCACCGTCTCCGCAGCTGTACAACATCCATACAATGCAAGACAGAAGGATCAGCGCCAGGCGAGCAGCCGGCGGGGTCATCATGGCTTCGGAAGCCCACCAGAGATCGTGGTGCACGCATTAGCTCCGCTCAAGACAAGCGACCGCCACTCGCTCGCTCGTCTGCCTGGTGCTGCTCGGCCCCCACCTTCGTGAGCAACGCACCCTTGGAAGAGCGCGTTCCTGCGGAGACGTTCTCTACGTGTGCACGTCTTTGACTGAGGGAACACGATATTATTTTGGCCACCTTCGTCCAGACTTTTGACACCACTTTGATTTGATTCGGGATGGGAAAGAGGGGAAGCGAGCAAAAAAGAGGAACAACCTTTTGTCACATAAGGGCTGCTTGCAAAAAAAGTCAAATGAGCAGCAGGTTGACATGTCACGTTTTGGGCTATGGGGCCAAATGCAGGTCTCCATGGCTTCTTAAAAGGCACTGGCGGTCCATATTCCACTCTACTTAGGTAGCAAAAATGTTCAGCGCAGAAGACAGTGAAATCAGATGAGACCAAAGAAAATGTAATTGAATTTAATATTCATTGTAGATTGGGCTGGCAACCGGGATGGCAAGATTCAAATTCAAGACATAGATGTTTTTTACTGGTGCATAAAATGAGCCGTGCATGACCAGCACCTTGTTCAAAGAACAACAAATGACATCCCTCCAAATCAGTGTGACTTTTACTGTTGCCTTTGCAAAACTAGTACAGATATGTGTTATCAAGAATTTATAAATCAGTTGTTTTGGGACCTCTGCAGTGGAGGATCTGCCGAACCCCTAGGGTCAGTTTAGAACCTGGTTAAGAACCACTGGTTTAGACTTTGATTGATGGGTTGCACGAGACTCACAAGCAGACAGCGGCCGCTTGACGCGGGGTGTTGATGTAACGCCGCCAAGAGGCGGGAGGGTGGAGCTGCAGCCGCGCACACACGCACACACAGTAGCTTAACAATTCAGCAGTAAACACATCCAACTTTTAGAGAAACAGCGAGGTGCAATATATATTAAATTGATCAGTAGCTCACTGAACAAAAAGCAATAAAAAAAAAGCAGTGATGCGGGTATCACTTGTGGTATGTTGGCTCTCTCTAGCGGTATTTGGAAGAGCGAGTGAAGTAAATTAAATTAGAATTCACTGCACTTGAAAAACTGTCGCACTTCAATTTGAAATAAGAAACATTTCCAAATCGTTCAAACTGTTGGAATGCGATGATTCAATCAAGCGTGGCACCCAAGAAACGAAGACATCCCTTCAACCTTAGTGGGGTTCATTCAATCCTTCTCAGAAGATGAGGTGCTGGCTGAGGGAGCATAAAAGAAAATACATTCAAGGCATTGGCATTTTTTCAAAACAGGAAGAGCAAAACGTCTCACTTACAAGCTGGAGCGTAATTGGCTGAAATGGAAGAGAAGCGAGAGGAGATTAGGAATCGCCACAAACGGAGCCAACATTTGTGTCGTCGTTCACCTTGTTGGCTTTTGGGACGCTTGGCCAGGAACACCCCCACCGCCACCGCCACCAGAGCCAGGACCCCCAGCGGGACAGCGATGGCCACCGCCTTCTTCCTGTCTTCCTCTTCTTCACAAGACAACAAAATGACACGTGAACGGCTGTGGGCGTGACGCCGAGCCGTGACCGACGCATGGCTCACCCTGGATGCGCGCGTTGCTCAGGATGCTTTTGGCGTACAGCTTGGTGACCATCTCTTCCCGGACGCCATCCAGTTTGAACACGCATTCGTAGCGGCCCTCCGCGGCGGGCGTCAGCTCCACTTTCAGGTCGGCCGTGGTCTGGAAGGTTCCGTCGTGGTTGGGGAGGGTCTCCCCCATCTCCACGTCCTCGTGGATCTGCTCGCCGTCCTTCCTCCAAAAGAGGTCCGACGTCCTGGGGTAGAAACCCGTGGCGTGGCAGGTGATTGGAGAGGAAGGCGTCTTCTGCAGGAGAGACACCCTGGGAAGCTCTGCGCGCAAAGATGGAGAGAAGAGTGGAGGATGTGCATGGAGGAAAAGAAACAACTTGAAAGAGCGTCAAAGATGGACATTGTGTGTGAGCTCGAAAGACGCAGAGAAGGCGTGAGAGAACAATGTACCGGTTCTGGTCAGGAACTCCCTCCCGTTGCTCACATGCTTTTTCAACTCAAAGGGTAGCCGCTCAGTCAAGTGATTCTTCACGAGTTGATTGAACTCGTCCATTTGGTCCCACTTGAGTTTGGTGATGAAAGCTTGCGGATGTGCTGCGATCCAGCTCATCGTCTTCAGCTCAAATGATATGAAGTCTTCTCCATCGTAACTGTGGTGCTGCCAACCATCAACCTCCCCAGTCTCATCATTCCATTCACAGCCACTCATTACCTGAACCATGTGAACACCTGAAAGGATGGCGCACAAGATTCAGCGAGGACGATGATCAGAGAGAAGCCAGCAGTGACAAAAAAAGTGTCATTTGACGAGCAGAAGGTTGGACGTAAACAAACCTCCAGTTTGGTTGAAGCGCTTTTTAGCGATTTCAATGTTGACTTTGAAGGCCTGCGCATTTACAATACTGTTCGCCGTCTCTGTCTCCCAGTAGTGCGGATCATCTTCTGTGATTTTGCCCACCCAGTCTTGTGTCGCTTTTGCTTTCCTGTGGTTGCTGTCAAAGTGCACAATCTGAACGCCGTCAACATACGCGGCCTTCCAGTATTCTGGTAGATTTGCATCTTGAGAGGCCGTCAGGAAATAACTGAGCGTGTGAATGACTGGAAGACAAACACAAAAATGACACACATGATCAAATCAATCTTCATATTTTCAATGATTCTGCCTGCAGATGGAACTTTGCAGCACTTGAAATTGGAAATGTCATGTTTCTCCAAACGCGTTCTTCCGCACAAACTTGTCAAACTTGAATTTGACAACCTGCCTATGTTTTTTTCTTTCGGTTGTTAATATGTTCGATTTCAGTGTGACGCTCTAAGCGAGATATTCGATGCCCCTCAGCAGTGACTGACATCCACTGAGGAACGAAATCGAATGACGTAACTTTTGCCAACCTTCTTAATTTGTAAAAAAAAAAAAAAAATCCACTAATAATATGAGGCAATCCTTTTGTTCAGACAAGTGAAACACTTTTAGATGTTACCTGCTGACAGTTTCGATTGTGTCTCCCGTCTTCCTCACAGTCGCAACTGTCAGCAGGTAACATCTACATAAATGTCACTTGTCTGAACAAAAGAACTGCCTTATATAATTTACGGAGACATGATGACTCTTATCGAAATAATAATTTAAGGAGGCTATACAATGTTTTTTTTCTGAAATATTAGACACAATTTTATTGCCATGACTGTGAAATGTTAATTATTAATTGCAAAGACTCCCCTGTACAACATTTCATTCTTGTGCCTCGGCTTTTCCATATTTCATCGATTGCATATTTATGCTGGGGCACATCACTTTGATTTGTGCCATTTTCAAGTTTTCCAACTTGATTACATTTATAATAATAGCAATGTATTCCCGTATGACTGTGACAAAACGGGCGTTCAAGTGAAAGAACTTAAAATGCGACGGTACAGACGAGTGGCGAAAATAAAAGCAATAAACAATAATGACTGCGTCACTTCCAAATCAAGAGCGTCAATCTTTAGGATAAGAAACCGAAAAGTCCTACTTACCAGGCGTCACGCTGTATATTTGCACAGCCAAAACAAATGCAAGTAAATTCATTCTAAACATCAAGTTGGTTTTCGATTTTCGTCAAGCAGGGTATTCGGTCAAAGTTGCGAGTCGTCGTCCAAGAGGCGAACGCGGAACAACAGCGAAGCGCTGGACGCGCTTCGATTACCTCTCAGGTAAGCCAATTGGAGTTCAGCCCAGCGATGACGTCACTCAGGACTGCCTGCAGCATGTGTTGTAACAAATAAATGAATAAATGAATAAACCGTGTGTTGCATGTTTGCTTCGAATATCGACATTTAAAAAATTATAAAATTGATATATTTACCAAAACAGCAACAAAAATAGTTTGTAATGAAAAAGAAAGAATGGTGCCCTTCCTTTTTTAAGACGTTATATTTGTAGTCAAGCACCTGCGTTGAAGTTAGATTTTTTCAGTTCGATATAGAAGTTAGATTTTATTATTTTTTTATTTCTTATATTGCAATGATTGGTCCCTTATGGAGATCTTTACTGTTTAAGAAGTTTCGTTTCGTTTCGTTTATTTCAAACGTGGAAAAAAAATTAGATTACTGTCCACAAATGAAAAGACAAGAAAAAATACATGCATATACATATATACACATACATACATACATACATACATACATACATACATACATACATACATACATACATACATACATACATACATACATACATACATACATACATACATACATACATACATACATACATACACATATACATACATACATAAACTAAAAGAGTAGCAATCAAGATACAACCACAAAGAAAACCATAAATCATATTCACATGCCTGAAAAGGAGTGGGAAGAAGTATAATTTATTTAATCCCCCGCCTTTTAATAATCCCTAAATACCCAGCCATAAATCATTTTGCCTCACTTATCCCAACAAAATACTAAATTACTAAATCCACCTGATGATCGCTAGAACACTAAACATATACCTACACAATATTAATACATACATATATCTCACACACAAACATTTAACATACATACATAGCTCAAATACAAAACAAAAATACCTGAATGATAAAAAAAAACAAAAAATAAAACAGCATGAACAACACAATGACAAACAAAAAGCAACAAAGAAACGTAAATAAATAAATACTAAGCACCCCATGATACTCAAACGCCCTCATTTCTGTACCTTGTAAAAATAATTTCTTCTTTATATCTTTTCTTTAAACTGATTGATGTTTGAACATTCCCTGAGCGTCCCCTCCAAAGTATTCCATGGCTTAACTCCACAAATTGAAATACAGAATGTTTTTTTTGTAGTGCGGGCCTTTCTTATCCTGAAATCAAATGTTCCCCTTAAATGATGACCCCCTTCCCTTCCAGTGAAAAGATTCTGAATGTTAGTTGGCAACAGATTATTTTTTGCTTTGAAAAGTATTTGTGCTGTCCGGAATTCCACGATACCTTTTGAGTTTGATGAGTTTTGACTGTAAGAATAACGAATTTGCGTGATCCCTGTATCCTGCCCCATGAATGACCCGTATTGCTTTCTTTTGTAAAATAATAAGTGGATATATTGTGCTTATATAATTATGACCCCAGAGTTCTATACAGTACAGTATAAAGAAAAAACATAGCGAGGACTTGTGATCTCGCCAGAAAGATGAGTCGGCATCGAGTATTTGTCTCGGGTCCCCTGCCTGGGAGAGGCACTGATGAGAGGTTTAGTAGATTAGTCTCCCTTAATCGATGGATGGCTGGGTTCTGTAAAAAGCAGGGACTGTATTTTATAGATAACTGGTCCTCCTTCAGGGGCCGCCCCGACCTTCTGAGGAAGGACGGCCTTCACTCTTTCTAGGAATATAGATTACTGTTTGAGCCACTCATGACAGGTCACTTTAGATCAGGCCGGGGTCACAGGTGATTGGACCACCTGTTAGGATGGGTTTGGAGTCTGTTAAGTTAAAGTTAACTAGCGCTAGGCTAGACTCCCAGCATGCACATAGCTCCTCGTGTAGACTCGAGCGTGACAGTTTGAATAGTGCTACAGTACACGTAAACACACTAACGCTACCGCGCTAATAAACTTTTGAGAGGTGACGTCAGGCCTAGAGAACACAATCTTACTCGCATCTCGTGGAAAAATCCTTCGATACATACGCACCCTGATCGACCGACGACACTTAAACTCGGTTTTATGAATATTAGATCGCTTCATACGAAAGCGGTCCTCGTTAATGACCTCATCACGGAACGTAATCTAAACGTTTTTGGTCTTTGCGAGACCTGGTTAAAACCGAATGAACTGCTGCCGCTCAACGAGGCCTCGCCTCCAAATTTTGTGAGCTCGCATGTGGCCCGTCCTCGAAGAAAGGGTGGGGGTGTCGCCGTCATCTCAAATTCCGAGCTTAGATTTAGGCCTCGTTCGATTAACGTATTTAAAACAAGGAAGTAAGGAAAAGTGCCAAACGGGACAAGAAAAACTACATTGAGGCGCTGGCTAAAGAAGCACAGGAAGCAGCAGCACAAAACAATCTCAAGGAACTTTACATGACCACCAGGAAACTAGCTGGGAAGTTCAGACAGAACAACACACAAATCCGGAATAAAGAGGAACGACTCCTCACCACCAAGGAGGAACAACACCTGTATTCCACTTTTTTGGCCGGTTGAGTCATTTTTTAGTTGTCATCAAAAACCATACAAACTGGCAAATGGTCACTGATGTCGCTGACTAATAACCCACTTATTGTGCTGTTTATAATGTCATTTGTGAATATATTATCAATAAGAGTGGCACAGTGAGAAGTTATTCTGGTTGGTCTCGTGATTTTTGGATACAAGTTCATGCTAGTTGTCAGTTGCTCATGGAAACCAGATGTGTCTGGTGCCAATGAGTCTACGTTCCTGGACCAAGGCCCAAACAATCCCGCACCAACCTGACCCGGTCACACTAGTGAGATATACATTGCATGATACCAGAATAAAAATGTACCACACATTCCAATCTGTTGTTAACTACCATTGACATATCACCCTGACGTTTAATGTCTTTTCCACATAGATCGCAACTCCTCCGCCACCTTTGTTTGGTCCATCTATGTGCATAAAGTCATATCCCTCCAGCTCAAAGTCCGCCCCTTTTACTGTGTTGATGCATGTTTCCGTTATTGCAATCATGTTGAATGGGCGAGTAAAGTGATGAAGATAATCCTTAATGTTTGTGAAGTTGGCATACAGACTCCTACTGTTAATATGTAGAATGAACAGTTTGCTATCTTGATTGATTCCATTAAATTCAGTATAGTAACTAATGATCCTGTTGTCTTCAAGTGTACATGCTTCTTTCGGTGTGTCATGGTTGTGAGTGGGGTTTACCTTACAGTCCTGCAGGATGATCATTGGTATCGGTCCAGCTGTATCCCCTTGGACTGCAGGAAAGTAGCCACCTGTCGCTCCGTGGAGCTAACATCCAGTTCACCGGGCTCCCCTCCCTCGTCAGCGGCCAATGCTCGGGCGTATGACCGGGCTTTGATGTTCATGATCACATCGTTAATTCTGGTGTTCTGCTCCAGGTCGGCAACCCTGCTTTCCAGGAAGGTGATTCTCTTTTCCTTTTCCTCATTCTGGATGCGGAGAGCTTTAAGCTCCTCAACCAGCTTAAGGAGAGCTTTCTGCTCCAGGCTGACAGCAGAGACTTCTTCAGTGAGGAAGTCCAACGCCTTTTTAATATCATCGACCTCCTCCACCGAAGAGACGGGAGCCGCTGGTGCCTTCTTCGGACCCATGTTTGGGACGTGCTAGTTGTTTTTAGCGGTGTAGCAGGCAATTACAAGAAGGGAGGGGGGAGGGGGGGGGGGGGCTGTTTGCTGGCTGTGACTTGAAATGCAGAGCAGTTGAACGTATGACAATCGATGATTTATTTGAATGCGTAACTGATGATGATGAGTCATTATTCCGAACATATTTCAAACATAAAAGGAGGGGGGAAATGAATACAAATCAAATACAATCAATAACACTTTAAAGTGCTATATTTAAGTCACTGTGGAGTTGTATCAAAGTCAAAGTCACCTTTATTGTCAATTTCTCCACATGCCAAAGACACACAAAGAAACCAAAATTTGTATGTGGGTTTAAAAAGCAAAAGGATTGATTGATTAATTGATTGATATCTATTTCGAACATACTAACTAAAGTGTCATATGTAAGTCCGTACAACAAACAAACAATAAACCAACAAACTGGTAAAAAATAATCAAACACAAAGAATGCTCCAAAAGGAGTAGGAAGAAGCATACCTTTTTAGATTCCTACCCCTTTCTCAATTTATCCGATAAACTAATGATTCAACGTATAAATCTACACTTTCAATTCAATATTCTGTTTTATTTTTACTTTTATGTAGCCATTTGGCATTTTTAGTCCTTGTACCTGCTAAAAAACATATTTTTGAACATCTTTTAAATTGGTGGATATTTGGACTTTGCTTGAGTTCCTCACTTACACTGCTCCATAGTTTGACTCAGCGACTCAGCCGGTCATCTATTATAACCCCAAGAAATTTGTTTTCCTGCACCCTTTCAATTTCAGTTCCATCGATTTCAGTTCCATCGATTTCTATTCGTGCCTTTTCTTTTCAATGAGATAAAGTATTGTATAAATATATTCCAATTGAAAAAAAATCTATAACGACAGAACAAGAAGACTATATGGACAGCCGTAAGTGTCGACATTTCGCTTTATATTTATGAATTGAGTTATTTCTTGTCTGGTTTTGTATATATTTTCTCGTGAGGTGTTTGGTTTGTACTTGATGAACTTTTGCACTTATTATCTTGTTTTATTTTATTATTATGGCGCAGGAACTATAAGATTTTCTTCAACTTGTTCCTTCTCAAGTATGTAAATATGCGTTTACTTGCTAAAGCTGAATTGTCTATTGATCAAAATACACATAAAAAATAAAATAAAAATATCAAAAATAAACTCCACATGGACTTTTCTGTAAATAGGAATGTGTTTTGTATGTTTTCTTTTAGAAGACAACAGAAAAAAGACGTGTTCTTTATGATAAATTTCTTGCTTATCCTTGCTAGATTATATATCCAATACAGTGACCAGAAACCTCATTTCAAACATTTTTATAATGATACTCAAACTTGTATCAAATTGATCAGTAGCTCGCTTAACAAAAAAGCACTTAAAAAAAAGCAACGCGTGATGCGGATATCACTTGTGGCATGTTGGCTCCCTCTAGCGGTATTTGGAAGAACTAGTGAAGTAAATACAATTAGAATTCACCGCACTTATAAAACCGTCGCACTTCAATTTGAAATAAGAAACACTTCCAAGTATTTCATACAGTTGGAATGTCATTCAATCAAGCGTGGCACCCAAGAAAAGAAGACATCCCTTCAACCTTAGTGGGGTTCATTTAATCCTTCTCAGAAGATGAGGTGCTGGCTGAGGGAGCATAAAAGAAAATACGTTCAAGGCATTGGCATTTTTTCAAAACAGTAAGAGGAAAACGTCTCACTTACAAGCTGGAGCGTAATTGGCTGAAATGGAAGAGAAGCGAGAGGAGGTTAGGAATTGCCACAAACGGAGTAAACATTTGTGTCGTCGTTCACCTTGTTGGCTTTTGGGACGCTTGGCCAGGAACACCCCCACTGCCACCGCCATCGCCACCAGAACCAGGACCCCCAGCGGGACAGCGATGGCCACCGCCTTCTTCCTGTCTTCCTCTTCTTCACAAGGAAACAAAATGAGACACGTGAACGACTGTCGGCGTGACACCGAGCCGTGTCCGACGCGTGGCTCACCCTGGATGCGCACGTTGCTCAGGATGCTTTTGGCGTACAGCTGGGTGACCATCTCTTCCCGGACGCCATCCAGTTTGAACACGCATTCGTAGCGGCCCTCCGCGGCGGGCGTCAGCTCCACTTTCAGGTCGGCCGTGGTCTGGAAGGTTCCGTCGTGGTTGGGGAGGGTCTCCCCCATCTCCACGTCCTCGTGGATCTGCTCGCCGTCCTTCCTCCAAAAGAGGTCCGAAGTCCTGGGGTAGAAACCCGTGGCGTGGCAGGTGATTGGAGAGGAAGGCGTCTTCTGCAGGAGAGACACCCTGGGAAGCTCTGCGCGCAAAGATGGAGAGAAGAGTGGAGGATGTGCATGGAGGAAAAGAAACAACTTGAAAGAGCGTCAAAGATGGACATTGTGTGTGAGCTCGAAAGACGCAGAGAAGGCGTGAGAAGAAAATGTACCGGTTCTGGTCAGGAAGTCCCTCCCGTTGCTCACATGCTTTTTCAACTCAGAACGACACTCCTCAGTGAGAACATGCTTCTTGACTTGATTGTCCATGTCGTCTTGGTCCCACTTGAGTTTGGTGATGAAAGCTTGCGGATGTGCTGCGATCCAGCTCATCGTCTTCAGCTCAAATGATATGAAGTCTTCTCCATCGTAACTGAAGTGCTGCCAACCATCAACCTCCCCAGTCTCATCATTCCATTCACAGCCATGCATCACCTGAAGCATGTGAACACCTGAAAGGATGGCGCACAAGATTCAGCGAGGACGATGATCAGAGAGAAGCCAGCAGTGACAAAAAAAGTGTCATTTGACGAGCAGAAGGTTGGACGTAAACAAACCTCCAGTTTGGTTGAAGCGCTTTTTAGCGATTTCAATGTTGACTTTGAAGACCTGCTCATGTTGAATACTGTCCGCCGTCTCTGTCTCCCAGTAGTGCGGATCATCTTCTGTGATTTTGTCCACCCAGTCTTGTTTCGCTTTTGCTTTCCTGTGGTTGCTGTCAAAGTGCAGAATCTGAACGCCGTCAACATACGCGGCCTTCCAGTATTCTGGTAGCTTTGCAACTTGAGAGGCCGTCTGGAAATAACTGAGCGTGTGAATGACTGGAAGACAAACACAAAAATGACACACATGATCAAATCAATCTTCATATTTTCAATGATTCTGCCTGCAGATGGAACTTTGCAGCACTTGAAATTGGAAATGTCATGTTTCTGGAAACGCGTTCTTCCGCACAAACTTGTCAAACTTGAATTTGACAACCTGCCTATTTTTTTTTTCTTTTCTCAGTTGTTAATATGTTCGATTTCCACGTGACGCCCTAAGCGAGATATTCGATGCCCCTCAGCAGTGACTGACATCCACTGAGGAACGAATTCGAATGACGTAACTTTTGCCAACCTTCTTAATTTGTAAAAAAATAAAAAATAAAAAATAAATCCACTAATAATATGAGGCAATCCTTTTGTTCAGACAAGTGAAACACTTTAAGATGTTACCTGCTGACAGTTTCGATTGTGTCTCCAGTCTTCCTCGCAGTCGAAACTGTCAGCAGGTAACATCTAAAAAAATGTCACTTGTCTGAACAAAAGAACTGCCTTATAGAATTTACGGAGACATGATGACTCTTATCGAAATAATAATGTAAGGAGGCTATACAATGTTTTTTTTCTGAAATATTAGACACAATTTTATTGCCATGACTGTGAAATGTTAATTATTAATTGCAAAGACTCCCCTGTACATTTCATTCTTGTGCCTCGGCTTTTCCATATTTCATCGATTGCATGTTTATGCTGGGGCACATCACTTTGATTTGTGCCATTTTCAAGTTTTCCAACTTTATTACATTTATAATAATAGCAATGTATTCCCGTATGAATGTGACAAAACGGGCGTTCAGGTGAGAGAACTTAAAATAACGACGGAACACACGAGTGGCGAAAACGAAAGCAATAAACAATAATGACTGCGTCACTTCCAAATCAAGAGCGTCAATCTTTAGGATCAGAAACCGAAAAGTACAACTTACCAGGCGTCACTCTGTATATTTGCACAGCCGAAACAAAGAATGCAAGTAAATTCATTGTAAACATCAAGTTGTTTTTCGATTTTCGTCAAGCAGGGTATTCGGTCCAAGTTGCGACGCGTCGTCCGAGAGGCGAAGGCGGGGCAACAGCGAAGCGCAGGACGCGTTTCCATTATGTCCCTCTTAAGCCAATCGGAGTTCAGCCTGGCAAAAACGTCAGTCAGTATGATAATAAACTGGGCGTGGGGATGGCTGAGTGTCGTGGTACACTCGACTGTCTTGTGTGCATGGACCATGAGTTCGACTCCCGCATATGACTGTGCGTGTGTGTGCGTGTGCGTGTGCGTGCGCGCGTGTCTTGAAAATCCATTTATATATATATATATATATATATATATATATATATATATATATATATATATATATATATATATATATATATATATATTAAAATTAACCACTAGTTGAAACAGCGCCACCCCCGGTGGGCTGCGTAACCACAACGTAAATTAAAGTTTGGCTTTCCGTGAAATCACGTGACCGTCGAGGGCTTTTATCTTTGAAAATATCCATAAATCCAGCTTGATTGCTGAACGTAGGTCAACTTGCCGCCTAACTGCATGTGGAATAGTGGAGCGCTGGGTGAAAGATTCACCTATGGCCAGTTTTGTTAAAAATCACTGATTGCCTCCTCTGTTCTCACTTTTTAATTTGCCAAAAATAAATGAATAAAAATAAAACAATTCGAACAACTCGAGTATTTATTATTTATATAATATTCAGGAGGCTATATAATGATTTTCTTGGAAAGATTAGATACAATTTTATTTCCATTATCGTGAAATGTTAATTATTAATTACATACTCTCCTGTATAACATTTCACTAATGTACGATGGCTTTTCCATATTTCATCGTTTGCATATTTATGATTGTGTGCACCACTTTGATTTGTGTCATTTTTTTAATTTTCCAAATTGATGAACTTAAATTTCCAACAGTTATAGCCATGTATTCCCGTCTACTATAAAGCTAGCTGATATGGTACATGAAGTTCACTTAACGGCACTAGCACTCTTAACTTAAATGATCACTGTGGCAAAGCTTTTGTAAACAATTTGCTGTCTTTCAAATTTCGTTTTGGATGACGTGTGTCAGTTTTGCCCCAGCTGATGTGGCGCTACAAGATCTTGTATCGGTCTTGTGGCGCCCTCTATTGACTAAAATATGATTTGCAGTACTTGCTGTGAACTGTCCTCACGTCTCATGACATCCATCATCAAAAATAACTTGATAACTAGATGCTTTGTGATCCAAATGGTCGTTATTGATTGAATACTTTCAGCTCAAACTGATCCATCAAAAGCCCTCAGAATCAAGTGATAAGAATAAATACATTGAATCAGTCTTGTTCCAGCCCAAAGTGAGAACAATCATAATTACCACTTTAAAGATACTAAAATGAACGTAGCGAGTTGAGTAGTGCGAGTCTGAAAAGCAGCGAGATGACCCAGAAAATAGCGCCGAGTTTACGCCGCACGATTTTGTCTTTGTACTGTAAATGCCCCGCAGTCGACATTCTCGAGGTATAATATATATCAAATTGATCAGTAGCTCGCTTAGCAAAAAGCAATTAAACAAAGCAAACTGTGATGCGGCTATTACTTGTGGTATGTTGGCTCCCTCCAGCGGTGTGTGGAAGAACTAGTGAAGTAAATACAATTAGAATTGACTCAAAACTATGCATACAGCCCGTTTTAAACAAAGTGCATCAGCTGCATTTCAATATGAAATAAGAAACATTTCTAAATGATGATGATAGAACTTTATTCATCCCACAGCGGGGAAATTTACTTGTTACAGCAGCGCGAACGAGTGCCAAAATTTCAAAAAAGGTTAAATAAGAAACAAGGACAAAGACAAGTGCCGCTAGCAGAGACAAAATAAAATTGTATCAGGTGCCACGCATGTTGTAGAGCAAGGGTCACCAACCTTTCTTAAACCGAGAGCTACTTCCTGGGTACTGATGAAGGCAAAGGGCTACCAGTTTGACACACACTTTTGAAATAGCCAATTTGCTCAATTTGGCTTTCACTATGTCTTATTATTTGAACATTTGGAGGAAGTAATCTGGGGAGAGGACGCTGGCGCTGTTTGTTCGCCGCTTCTCCACCAGAATTAGTTTCGTTTTAGTGTTTGTATTTATTTATTTATTTGTTAGCCATTATTAAAGTTTAGTTTTTAGCATTTGGTTTTAGTGTGCAGGCTGGAGCGGTCGGGCCGCAGTTGCCGGGACCGCAACGGGCCATAAGTTGAGCGGAGAGGCCCTGTCGGGCGGAGCTGGCGAGGAAGGAGAGGACGGTGTTGATGAGGCCGGCGCGGTCGGCCCACGGTCGCCTGGACCCTACAAGCAACCTACAAGTTCACGAGGTCAGTGTGTCTGACCACAAACGTATTCAAATGGAACTGCCTTTCCCACGCCCCCACTCCAAACCCAAGCGGCAAATCTCATTCAGAAATTTCAAAAACATCAACCGAGACACTATAGCACAGGACCTCCAGCTTCTCTCCTCCTCCTCTGCAAGCTTTCTATCAGTCAGCAAGGCAGTGGACCATTACAATAACTCTTTGGCCAAACTTCTAGGTATCCACGTGCCCCCAAAAAACAAAACTTTTTCACGCTCAGCCCCCTGGTACACCAGTGAGCTGCGTCTGATGAAGTCAACTGGGCGATAACTTTATGACCTTCTTTACCGCTAAGGTTGACAACATCAGCACCCAGCTCCTCTCCTCTTCTGGCCCCTCCACCCCCCTTCCTTCCACCCGGGACAGTCCAGCCTCTCCGCTGCTTCTCCCCTATCTCGCAGTCGGAGGTAGAGGACATCATCAAAAAGATGAAACCCTCCACATGTGCCGTGGACCCTTTTCCCACAGCTCTCATTAAAGAACAAACCTCAGCCATTAGTCCCCTCATAACCAATGTCATCAACCTCTCACTCCAGTCTGGCTCTGTACCCCCTGCATTGAAGACAGCCATCATTACCCGCCTGCTCCAAAAACCCTCACTTGACCCGGACAACCTTGCCAACTACAGACCGATATCTAACCTCCCGTCCCTCTCCAAGGTTCTGGAAAAAGTGGTAGCTGCCCAACTTCACACTCATCTCCCCCGCAATAAAATTGCTGAGAAATTTCAAATCGGGTTTTCGCTCTGGCCACAGCACCGAAACAGCCCTTGTTAGGGTCACCAACGACCTTCTCATGGCTCCCCGTCACTCCTCATTCTGTCGGATCTGTCCGCTGCATTTGACACTGTCCACCACAATATCCTCCTTAACCAACTTCACTCAACTGGATTCTCTGGCACTGCTCTAACCTGGCTTCAGTCCTACCTCTCGAACCGAACCGAGTACGTTTCCCTGGGAGGGAAAAACTCCGACACTCACACTGTCACCTCCGGTGTCCCCCAGGGATCTGTACTCGGTCCTACCCTCTTCACTCTCGACATGCTACCCCTCGGCAAAATAATCAGGAAGTTCGGCATTTCATATCATTGTTATGCGGACGACACCCAGCTATACCTCAAACTCGACCCCCCGCCCTCCACAACCCAGCTTCCTCCATCTCCCTCATCCATCCTCTCCCTGCGTCTGGAGGAGATAAAGGCATGGATGAATCTCAGCTTCCTGCAAGTCAACACTGACAAAACCCAAGCCATGTTAATTGGCACTCCCCGTCAGATCCATACCTGCCCATTAACAAGCATCTCATTCGCCGGTCACACTATCCCCCTCTCAGCCACTGTCACCAACCTGGGTGTGAAAGTGGACCCTCAAGTCAACCTAGAGTCACGCATAAAACACATCTGCAAAACCTCCTTCTTCCACGTCAGGAATATTTCCAAACTCCGCCTCACACTTACCCTGACGGATGCTGAGAAACTTGTCCATGCCTTTATCTCCTCAAGGCTAGACTACTGTAACGCTCTCCTCATCAGGATCCCTAGCAAGAGCCTCCAGAGCCTTCAGTACATCCAAAACGTCGTCCAGTTGTTTTACACTTGTCCTTGCTTTGTTTTCTTGTTTTTTCTTGCCATGTAGCACTTTGAGATTCCTCCGAATGTAAAGTGCGTTATAAATATAATTTATTATCATCTATTCCAGTTCACATGTAAGTGTGATTTTAACAAGAATAGCAAAAATACAGTCAAACCTTGGTTTCTGACCACAATCCGTTCCAGAAGGCGGTTCGAGAAGCCAATCGGTCAAATTCCGAATCTATTTTTCCTATTACAAATAATGGAAAAAATTTAATCTGTTTCAAGACAAAAAGCCCTGCCTTTTTAAAGCATTTTTTCATTTGCGCATATTTGGCTGAGGCCACCACAGAGTCATAGAAGGTCCTGAGGAGAGCCCTGCAAGGACCTCAGTCTCCTCAGCAGGTGGAGGCGACTCTGGCCCTTCTTGTACAGGGCGTGGGTGTGATCAGTCCAGTCCAGTCTGTTGTTAAGGCCAACACCCAGGGATTTGTAGTTCTCCACTACCTCAATGTCCGATTCCTGGATGTTCACCGGAGTGAAGTGGGGTGCTGTCCTCCTGAAGCTCACAATCATCTCCTTTGTCTTGCTGGCGTTCAGCTGAAGCTGGTTGTGCTCACACCAGCTGGCAAAGTCCTTGATGACCGTCCTGTATTCCAGATCGTTCCCCTTCGAAACATATCCAACAATGGCCGTGTCGTCGGAGAACTTCTGGATGTGGGTAAAGTCCAAAGTGTAAAGGGCGAAAAGGAAAGGAGAGAGCACCGTACCCTGGGGGACACCTGTGCTGCAGCGCACCACGTCAGACTCACAGCGATGTAACCTCACATACTGCGGCCTGCCGGTGAGGAAGTCTATTGTCCGTGCAGCCAGGCAGGCGCTGGTCCACACCCATCTTCACCCTGAGCGGTGACGGCTGGAAGGTGTTAAAAGCGCTGGAGAAATCGGAGAACATGATCCTCCCAGGTGAAGCGGTGTTCTGTGCGGTAAATAAATCACTACATCGTCCTCCCCAAAACCAGGGCGGGAGGCAAACTGCAGGGGGTCCGGTTGCGCTCCCACCAGCGAATATAAAAAAATATAAATATAATGTAAATATTTCATACAGTTGGAATGTGATGATTCAATCAAGCATGGCACCCAAGAAAAGAAGACATCCCTTCAACCTGAGTGGGGTTCATTCAATCCTTCTCAGAAGATGAGGTGCTGGAAAGCATAAAAGAAAATACGTTCAAGGCATTGGCATTTTTTCAAAACAGGAAGAGCAAAACGTCTCACTTACAAGCTGGAGCGTAATTGGCTGAAATGGAAGAGAAGCGAGAGGAGATTAGGAATCGCCACAAACGGAGCCAACATTTGTGTCGTCGTTCACCTTGTTGGCTTTGGGGACGCTTGGCCAGAAACACCCCCACCGCCACCGCCATCGCCACCAGAGCCAGGACCACCAGCGGGACAGCGATGGCCACCGCCTTCTTCCTGTCTTCCTCTTCTTCACAAGGAAACGAGACACGTGAACGACTGTGGGCGTGACGCCGAGCCGTGTCCGACGCGTGGCTCACCCTGGATGCGCGCGTTGCTCAGGATGCTTTTGGCGTACAGCTTGGTGACCATCTCCTCCCGGACGCCATCCAGCTTGAACACGCATTCGTAGCGGCCCTCCGCGGCGGGCGTCAGCTCCACTTTCAGGTCGGCCGTGGTCTGGAAGGTTCCGTCGTGGTTGGGGAGGGCCTCCCCCATCTCCACGTCCTCGTGGATCTGCTCGCCGTCCTTCCTCCAAAAGAGGTCCGACGTCCTGGGGTAGAAACCCGTGGCGTGGCAGGTGATTGGAGAGGAAGGCGTCTTCTGCAGGAGAGACACCCTGGGAAGCTCTGCGCGCAAAGATGGAGAGAAGAGTGGAGGATGTGCATGGAGGAAAAGAAACAACTTGAAAGAGCGTCAAAGATGGACATTGTGTGTGAGCTCGAAAGACGCAGAGAAGGCGTGAGAGGACAATGTACCGGTTCTGGTCAGGAAGTCCCTCCCGTTGCTCACGTGCTTCTTCAAATATGAAGGACACACCTCAGTGAAGTAATTCTTATTGTATTGATATAACCCGTCCTCTTGGTCCCACTTGAGTTTGGTGATGAAAGCTTGCGGATGTGCTGCGATCCAGCTCATCGTCTTCAGCTCAAATGATATGAAGTCTTCTCCATCGTAACTGTAGTGCTGCCAACCATCAACCTCCCCAGTCTCATCATTCCATTCACAGCCGTACATCACCTGAACCATGTGAACACCTGAAAGGATGGCGCACAAGATTCAGCGAGGACGATGATCAGAGAGAAGCCAGCAGTGACAAAAAAGTGTCATTTGACGAGCAGAAGGTTGGACGTAAACAAACCTCCAGTTTGGTTGAAGCGCTTATGAAGGATTTCAATGTTGACTTTGAAGACCTGCTCAGCACCAATACTGCCCGCCGTCTCTGTCTCCCAGTAGTGCGGATCATCTTCTGTGATTTTGTCCACCCAGTCTTGTTTCGCTTTTGCTTTCCTGTGGTTGCTGTCAAAGTGCACAATCTGAATGCCGTCAACATACCCGGCCTCCCAGTACTCTGGTAGCTTTGCAACTTGAGAGGCCGTCTGGAAATAATTGAGCGTGTGAATGACTGGAAGACAAACACAAAAATGACACACATGATCAAATCAATCTTCATATTTTCAATGATTCTGCCTGCAGATGGAACTTTGCAGCACTTGAAATTGGAAATGTCATGTTTCTCCAAACGGGTTCTTCCGCACAAACTTGTCAAACTTGAATTTGACAACCTGCCTATGTTTTTTTCTTTCGGTTGTTAATATGTTCAATTTCAGTGTGACACCCTAAGGGAGATATTCGATGCCCCTCAGCAGTGACTGACATCCACTGAGGAACGAAATCGAATGACGTAACTTTTGCCAACCTTCTTAATTTGTAAAAAAAAAAAAAATCCACGAATGAGATGAGGCAATCCTATTGTTCAGACAAGTGAAACACTTTTAGATGTTACCTGTGTGTCTTGACATGCGGAGGAATTGACAATAAAGGAGACTTTGACTTTGCTGACGGGGGGGGCGCTAGGAATTCACTGGGGAGCCAAGGGGGCGCTAGTCTGAAAAAGTTTGGGAACCACTTAGATTCTTCACTTAGATTATTTAGATTCTAAATAAATGTCACTTGTCTGAACAAAAGAACTGCCTTATATAATTTACGGAGACATGATGACTCTTATCGAAATAATAATGTAAGGAGGCTATACAATGTTTTTTTTTCTGAAATATTAGACACAATTTTATTGCCATGACTGTGAAATGTTAATTATTAATTGCAAAGACTCCCCTGTACAACATTTTATTCTTGTGCCGCGGCTTTTCCATATTTCATCGATTGCATGTTTATGCTGGGGCACAACACTTTGATTTGTGCCATTTTCAAGTTTTCCAACTTTATTACATTTCTAATAATAGCAATGTTTACCGTATGACTGTGACAAAACGGGCGTTCAGGTGAAAGAACTTAAAATAACGACGCAACAGACGAGTGGCGAAAACGAAAGCAATAAACAATAATGACTGCGTCACTTCCAAATCAAGAGCGTCAATTTTAGGATAAGAAACCGAAAAGTCCAACTTACCAGGCGTCACGCTGTATATTTGCACAGCCAAAACAAAGAATGCAAGTAAATTCATTGTAAACATCAAGTTGTTTTTCGATTTTCGTCAAGCAGGGTATTCGGTCAAAGTTGCGACTCGTCGTCCAAGAGGCGAACGCGGAACAACAGCGAAGCGCAGGACGCGTTTCCATTATGTCCCTCTTAAGCCAATCGGAGTTCAGCCTGGCAATAACGTCACTCAGTATGATAATAAACTGGGCGTGGGGATGGCTGAGTGTCGGGGTACACTCGACTGTCTTGTGTGCATGGACCATGAGTTCGACTCCCGCATATGACTGTGCGTGTGTGTGCGTGTGCGTGCGCGTGCGTGTGTGTGTGTATATATATATATATATATATATATATATATATATATATATATATATATATATATATATATATATATATATATATATATATATATATATATAGTTTCCACGGGTACTTGGGCCAAAAAAAAGACCACCACGTCCTTTTTTTTTTTTTACCTTAAAGAGTGGTGGGATTATTGTCCGCACTCAGAATCCAATCATTTTCCTCCAGGAAGTTAGACAGCGACAGCTCTTCCGGGTACAGCTCCACCAAAGGCGTGTTTAAAGGGAAAAATCCATCTGGAACGTTGGGCGGAACGGGAATCGAACACGGCAGGGACTCGAGCGTTATCTGACTCGGCTTTGAGGTCCCATCGCCGCTGGTCTGCGCCGATATTAAAGCGTTCTCGTATTTATGCGGGTCGAGCGGCGGCGCTCCTGGATCTTCAATGGGAAACATTTCAGATGTGACTGAGAGGATGTCTTCGGGCTGAAGCGTGGAGAAGGTGGACGAGGGCAATTCTATGTGGGCGTCATTGCTAAACAGCGAATGAGGAGCGTGTGTAAACAGGGAGGAAGGGACTAAATCAGATGAGGGCATTGGATGAGGGTTTTCACCAAGCTCCGCTTTGGAGGTGACAGACGTGGAAGTCTGGAGGGCGTCCACCTGCACGGAACCTCGGAGGACACAAAAGGGCCGGTGGCGCTCCAGGGCGCTGTTGTAGTGACGGATCTCTTTTTTTAACGCTTTGATTTCCTTTTCCAGGGCGGAATTCGAAGCTTCCAGAGTCAGGAGCTCCTAAGAGAGGGGAGAAAAAACAACAACAGATGTTCGCTATGATCAGCTGAAAGCGTGTAGAAATAAAATCCAAAAACGCATTCAAGCACAGACACAATCCTACAGTTAAGCGTGAGAATGGTGCTCCCAAGTGGACAAAAATCATATCTGCATATGCCTCACTGGTATTACGTACTGTGTACATTGTACACCAAGCTTTAATATATGAATATTTGGTTGTTACTTAAAGTATTTGGGGGGGATTACTACACTCTTACAAAAATGTCATGTTGGGGTTTTGGGTGAAATTTGAGGATGAAACTACGCACCACAACTTTTGAATGTCAACTTCTCTAAGTTAGTGTTTCCCAACCACATTGGTGTGCCGTGAGAGATGTTCACCTGTGCCGTGGGAAATTGTCTAATATCAATTACAGATCAGGAGAGCCAAACCACTGGTCACATGACCTGGTCAGCCACTTCCTAATGGCACATGCGTGGCTAATTGGCGAGATTTCATGTTGTGTTGCGTCGGCACACATTCAGTTTGGATCTGTGCTGCCGGGTGCTTTTGATAATAGCGACGCTTTAACTACCTTGGTGCGGTGACTTTGATTTTATTGTGGCAATATTTATGGAGCTAGTCTAAAACACAAAATCCGGTCATGTTGATTTTTATTACAATATTTATGGCACTAGTCTAAAACAGTAAACCTGTCATATTGATTCTTTTGAATTGTGATAGTGTGCCTCGAAATTTTTTTTTTTCAATGAAAAGGTGTGAGGTGGATGAAAAAAAGGTTGGGTGCTCTAAGTGGACGATTGCACTACCCCGCACTTATAGTACATGTTGTTCTTTTCTTTGACTAAATAAGACAAACTTGGCATAAGTACACGGTGCAAGCTAGTGCTCAAAAAGGATTCTGTCCCAACAATTTTTTCAAGACCAACGACCGTGACCTCGCCTAATTTAAGTCAGGCCTCTGTACCAAGAATAATACTAGTAAATAAATAAATATTTTGCAGACATCACTCATCAGGAAATAATTAATAAATGAATATTATGAATTTTTTAGACATCCTTCTCAGTTCCCAGAGTTGGGAATTTAGACTGGATATGGTCCTTGGAGACAGGATTTTAATAGACAGAAATTCCCAGAAATTGCTTCAAATTTTCTAATGCCCCCCTTATAAAATAATACAGCATTTATAATGCACCTTTATCAGTGAAATCTTTCAAAGGCGCAGTGTTAAAGATATGATTTGAGAGCTTTGCCTTTGTTGAATTTTTTGCAATTTTGGTTTGTTTTAACTTTTAATGGATAGCGGTAGCGGTTTGACATGCCTGCACAACCCACCTGCCTGCCTCCATCCCACCCCCAGCCGGGCTGCTATAAAACCATTTATGAGACCTAGGTACCTTATAATACCCACACAAGTACAACACTTTGTACTACAAGGGTAAAATAAATCACTTATTGCAAATGGGGAATTTTACCCTTGGAAAAATACCTTCTCCAGCCCAAAATATTATCAAAAAATAACTGTCTTGTAAAGGCTCATTCCAACAAGAATAAATGTATAAAATCAATGAAGCACATGTAATTGAAATATGTTGCATTCTGTTTAAGATTGATCTGTTTAAGGTATGGAATTTCTGATGTTTTCTCAAGATTATGTATAATTGTTAGATAACAAAGAACTTACTATACTAAACATATAGCATAAGAATATATCTATATTTATCATTTATGTGCAAATGTTTTGTTAATACTTATATGCAATCTACTTTACAGATATTAATGTGATGCATTGTATATATTACAGGTGAGCCAGACAGACACACCCAAACTTGTAAATAGAAAAGTACAAGCCAACATCAGGAAAAAGACCAAAACCAAGACTCAAGGTACTAATGTTACATATGTTATGGACTTGTATTATTAATATTTGCAATTTGTTTTCCAATACTATTTCACCGGTATTTATTTTATCTATTTCCTCGAAACATTATATGTAAAGTACAGTAACTTTAATGTTTCTGCGTCAAAAGAGATTTCTGAATCGGATAAAATGATGCTAAAAATATTGCCGCTAGAGACGGAGCTGTCGCTATCATCCGTCATGTTGTTTGGGTTTGTTGAGATCCGGATGCACAATTTGTGACGTCACAGTCATGGCGCCACCTGTGTGGCTGCGTGCGGAACCCGATCGATAAACTGGCATTTCATTTTAGCTTTATTCTTAGTAATCAATGTCCATTTTTAATTTCCAATGCGGCAAATGTGTTCTCTTTATACATTCTATCAAATTCCGTTCTAATTGGAAGAAGAAGAAAAAAAAGATGTCTCTGGGACTTTAAGGATAATTTATTGCTGTCCAACCATACCTTTAATTTGCTTAATTCATTATTTATTAGTCTTGTTAAGGTGTGTAAATCACTACCAGAACAAAAAATATTTGTGTCATCAGCAAACAAAACCATCTTCAAAATATGTGACGCCTTGCATCTATCATTTATATATAACATACAAAGTTTAGGGCCCAACACTGACCCCTGAGGGACGCCACAGGTAAAGTCCAAACATCAACAGCTCTTGATCCACTCTAATGGTTTCCCCCTGACGCCATAGCGACGTAATTTATTGAAGAATATTTCATGATTTATTGCATCAAATGCCTTTCTTAGATCTATGAATATCCCAGCTGTATATTGTTTTAGATCTATTGCGTTAGTCATTTCCTCCACTGAGTCAATTAGTGCCAGTGATGTTGCTCTGTTGGATCTAAATCCATATTGACTTTCAGTGAGTAATTTATATTCATCTATGAATTTGTCCAGTTGGTCATTGAAACGTTTTTCCAGTATTTTAGAAAATTGCGATAGTAATGATGAATCACTCACTCGTTTTACAACAGTCATATCAATGTCATCACAGTCTTTGGATGTCTTGTTTGTGCATTGGGAAAGGATCTTTATCATTTCTTTCTCATCCGCTGCTTTGAGGAACATTGCGCTCAGATTCCTGTCTATTAAACTATTCCACTGCTCCTCAGATGTTACTGGATCTGGAATGTGTTTGGCCAGATCAGGTCCCACACTTACAAAGAATTTATTAAAGTTGTTAGCCACTTCTCAGTGTTATTGATAATAAAATATTTAGGATAATTAATTTTTTTGAGAGCCATTTTTTATGACAGTATTCATTATATTCCATATTTCTTTGGTGTTATTTTTGTGATCATTTAATATTTTATCATGGTATTCTTTTCTAGCAGCTCTTTTAATATGAGTTAGTTTATTCTTATATTGTTTGTATTTATTTTCTGACTCTTTAGTTCTTTGTCTTATAAATTCTCTGTCTTTTCTTATTGTTGATTGAGTTGAAGAAGTTGTTATCCGGGTCTATATCATGTTCCATATCCAGTGAACTGTGGTCAGTGTATTGAAATGATTGTCGTGTTCATTAATCCTCGGAGTTATGTTCCTGTTGTCTTCAAGTGTACATGCTTGACTTCTTTCGGTGTGTGTTATGGTTGTGAGTGGCGTTTACCTTACAGTCCTGCATGATCATCATTGGTATCGGTCCAGCTCTTCGGTACTTCTTACCATCAGCACTTTTGCTCCCTCCGGTGATCCATTGAGCTTGATAAATATTTTACAATTTGTAGTCCAGGTGTGTTGAAATTTTCTCTGCTTCTTCAGGTAGCTAGCGTGCTTTTTTTGGCGATATCAGCGTCGCGCTTGGTCAGGTGCTCATGGATGTCGGCTCCTCTCAACTTTCTTCCTTGTTTTAATAGTGCGATCTCAAACCGCATGATGACAGCGGATTTGTCCCCGGGGCTCCTCTTGGGCAGAGGGTGGCGAGCTTCGATGTTGTCGCAGTCCAGCTGTATCCCCTTGGACTGCAGGAAAGTAGCCACCTGTCGCTCCGTGGAGCTAACATCCAGATCGCCGGGCTCACCTCCCTCGCCAGCGGCCAATGGCCGGGCGTATGACCGGGCTTTGATGTTGATGATCACATCGTTAATTCTGGTGTACTGCTCCAGGTCGGCAACCCTGCTTTCCAGGAAGGTGATTCTCTTTTCCTTTTCCTCATTCTGGATGCGGAGAGCTTTAACCTCCTCAACCATCTTAAGGAGAGCTTTCTGCTCCAGCCTGACAGCAGAGACTTCTTCGGTGAGGAAGTCCAACGCCTTTTTAATATCATCGACCTCCTCCACCGAAGAGAGGGGAGACGCTGGTGCCTTCTTCGGACCCGTGTTTGGGATGTGCTAGTTGTTTTTAGCGGTGTAGCAGGCAATTACAAGAAGGGAGGGGGGAGGGGGGAGGGGCCTGTTTGTTGGCCGTGACTTGAAATGCAGAGCAGTTGAACATATGACAATCGATGATTTATTTGAATGCGTAACTGATGATGATGAGTCTTTATTCCGAACATATTTCAAACATAAAAGGAGGGGGGAAATGAATACAAATCAAATACAATCAATAACACTTTAAAGTGCCAAATTTAAGTCACTGTGGAGCTGTATGTGGATTTAAAAAGCCAAATGATTGATTGATTGATTGATTGACACTTTCAATTTATTAGTCTGTTTTATTTTTGCTTTTATGTAGCCATCTGCCATTTTTAGTCCTTGTACCCGCTAAAAAAACATTTTTGAATTTTTTTTTAAACTGGTGGATATTTGGACTTTGCTTGAGTTCCTCACTTACACTGCTCCATAGTTTGACTCAGCGACTCAGCCTGTCATCTATTATAACCCCAAGAAATTTGTTTTCCTGCACCCTTTCAATTTCAGTTCCATCGATTTCTATTCGTGCCTTCTTTTTTCAATGAGATAAAGTATTGTATAAATATATTCCAATTGAAAAAAATCTATAACGACAGAACAAGAAGATTATATGGACAGCCATAAGTGTCGACATTTCGCTTTATATTATGAATTGAGTTATTTCTTGTCTGGTTCTGTATGTATTTTCTCGTGAGGTGTTTGGTTTGTACTTGATGAAGTTTTGCACTTATTATCTTGTTTTACTTTATTATTATGTGGAAGGGGGCAGGAACTATAAGATTTTCTTCAACTTGTTGCTTCTCAAGTATGTAAATATGCGTTTACTTGCTAAAGTTGAATTGTCTATTGATCAAAATACACATCAAAAATAAAATAAAAATATCAAAAACAAACTCCACATGGACTTTTCTGTAAATAGGAATGTGTTTTGTATGTTTTTTTTAGAAGACAACAGAAAAAAGACGTGTTCTTTATCATCAATTTCTTGCTTATCCTTGCCAAATTATATATCCAATACAGTGACCAGAAACCTCATTTCACACATTTTTATAATGATACTCACACTTGTATCAAATTAATCAGTAGCTCGCTTAACAAAAAAGCACTTAAAAAAAAGCAACGCGTGATGCGGATATCACTTGTGGCATGTTGGCTCCCTCTAGCGGTATTTGGAAGAACTAGTGAAGTAAATACAATTACAATTCACTGCACTTGAAAAACTGTCGCACTTCAATTTGAAATAAGAAACATTTCCAAGTATTTCATAAAGTTGGAATGTGATGATTCAATCAAGCGTGGCACCCAAGAAAAGAAGACATCCCTTCAACCTTAGTGGGGTTCATTCAATCCTTCTCAGAAGATGAGGTGCTGGCTGAGGGAGCATAAAAGAAAATACGTTCAAGGCATTGGCATTTTTTCAAAACAGCAAGCGGAAAACGTCTCACTTACAAGCTGGAGCGTAATTGGCTGAAATGGAAGAGAAGCGAGAGGAGGTTAGGAATCGCCACAAACGGAGCAAACATTTGTGTCGTCGTTCACCTTGTTGGCTTTTGGGACGCTTGGCCAGGAACACCCCCACCGCCACCGCCATCGCCACCAGAGCCAGGACCACCAGCGGGACAGCGATGGCCACCGCCTTCTTCCTGTCTTCCTCTTCTTCACAAGGAAACGAGACACGTGAACGACTGTGGGCGTGACGCCGAGCCGTGTCCGACGCGTGGCTCACCCTGGATGCGCGCGTTGCTCAGGATGCTTTTGGCGTACAGCTTGGTGACCATCTCCTCCTGGACGCCATCCAGCTTGAACACGCATTCGTAGCGGCCCTCCGCGGCGGGCGTCAGCTCCACTTTCAGGTCGGCCGTGGTCTGGAAGGTTCCGTCGTGGTTGGGGAGGGCCTCCCCCATCTCCACGTCCTCGTGGATCTGCTCGCCGTCCTTCCTCCAAAAGAGGTCCGACGTCCTGGGGTAGAAACCCGTGGCGTGGCAGGTGATTGGAGAGGAAGGCGTCTTCTGCAGGAGAGACACCCTGGGAAGCTCTGCGCGCAAAGATGGAGAGAAGAGTGGAGGATGTGCATGGAGGAAAAGAAACAACTTGAAAGAGCGTCAAAGATGGACATTGCTTGAAAGATGCAGAGACGGCGTGAAAGGACAATGTACCGGTTCTGGTCAGGAAGTCCCTCCCGTTGCTCACGTGCTTCTTCAACCAAAATGGACACACCTCAGTGAAGTAATTCTTTTTGACTTGATTGTACTCGTTGTTTTGGTCCCACTTGAGTTTGGTGATGAAAGCTTGCGGATGTGCTGCGATCCAGCTCATCGTCTTCAGCTCAAATGATATGAAGTCTTCTCCATCGTAACTGTAGCGCTCAAAACCATCAACCTCACCAGTCTCATCATTGCATTCACAGCCTTCCATCACCTGAAACATGTGAACACCTGAAAGGATGGCGCACAAGATTCAGCGAGGACGATGATCAGAGAGAAGCCAGCAGTGACAAAAAAGTGTCATTTGACGAGCAGAAGGTTGGACGTAAACAAACCTCCAGTTTGGTTGAAGCGCTTTTTAGCGATTTCAATGTTGACTTTGAAGACCTGCTCATTTTGAATACTGCCCGCCGTATTTCTCTCCCAGTAGTGCGGATCATCTTTTGTGATTTTGTCCACCCAGTCTTGTTTTGCTTTTGCTTTCCTGTGGTTGCTGTCAAAGTGCAGAATCTGAACGCCGTCAACATACATGGCCTCCCAGTACTCTGGTAGCTTTGCAACTTGAGAGCCCGTCTGGATATAACTGAGCGTGTGAATGACTGCAAGACAAACACAAAAATGACACACATGATCAAATCAATCTTCATATTTTCAATGATTCTGCCTGCAGATGGAACTTTGCAGCACTTGAAATTGGAAATGTCATGTTTCTGGAAACGCGTTCTTCCGCACAAACTTGTCAAACTTCAATTTGACAACCTGCCTATGTTTTTTTTCTTTTCTCAGTTGTTAATATGTCCGATTTCAGTGTGACGCCCCAAGCGAGATATTCGATGCCCCTCAGCAGTGACTGACATCCACTGAGGAGAGAACTCGAAAGACGTAACTTTTGCCAACTTTCTTAATTTGTAAAAAAAAAAAAAAAATCCACTAATAATATGAGGCAATCCTATTGTTCAGACAAGTGAAACACTTTTAGATGTTACCTGCTGACAGTTTCAATTGTGTCTCCCGTCTTCCTCACAGTCGCAACTGTCAGCAAGTAACATCTAAATAAAGGTCACTTGTCTGAACAAAAGAACTGCCTTATATAATTTACGGAGACATGCTTAATCTTGTCGAAATGATAATGAAATAATATTCAGGAGGCTATACAATGTTTTTAACACAACGCTTTCCACAACTTTATTGACATGACTATGAAATGTTAATTATTAATTGCAAAGACTCCCCTGTACAACATTTCATTCTTGTGCGTAGGCTTTTCCATATTTCATCGATTGCATATTTATGCTGGGGCACATCACTTTGATTTGTGCCATTTTCAAGTTTTCCAACTTTATTACATTTATAATAATAGCAATGTATTACCGTATGACTGTGACAAAACGGGCGTTCAGGTGAAAGAACTTAAAATAACGACGCAACAGACGAGTGGCGAAAACGAAAGCATTAAACAATAATGACTGCGTCACTTCCAAATCAAGAGCGTCAATCTTTAGGATAAGAGACCGAAAAGTCCAACTTACCAGGCGTCACGCTGTATATTTGCACAGCCAAAACAAAGAATGCAAGTAAATTCATTCTAAACATCAAGTTGTTTTTCGATTTTCGTCAAGCAGGCCATTCGGTCAAAGTTGTGACTTGTCGTCCAAGAGGCGAACGCAGAACAACAGCGAAGCGTATGAGGCGTTTCCATTACATCCCTCTTAAGCCAATCGGAGTTCAGCCTGGTGATGACGTCGTGGGGATGGCTGAGTGTCGTGGTACACTCGACTGTCTTGTGTGCATGGACCATGAGTTCGACTCCCGCATATGACTGTGCGTATGTGTGAGTGTGCGTGCGCGCGTGTCTTGAAAATCCATATATATATATATATATATATATATAAATATATATATATATATATATATATATATATATACCACTGGTTGAAACAGCGCCGCCCCCGGTGGGCTGCGTAACCACAACGTAAATTAAAGTTTGGCTTTCCGTGAAATCACGTGACCGTCGAGGGCTTTTATCTTTGAAAATATCCATAAACCCAGCTTGATTGCTGAACGTAGGTCAACTTTGCCGCCATATTGCATGTGGAATAGTGGAGCGCTGGGTGAAAGATTCAACTATGGCCAGTTTTGTTAAAAATCACTGATTGCCTCCTCTGTTCTCACTTTTTAATTTGCCAAAAATAAATGAATAAAAATAAAACAATTCGAACAACTCGAGTATTTATTATTTATATAATATTCAGGAGGCTATATAATGATTTTCTTGGAAAGATTAGATACAATTTTATTTCCATTATCGTGAAATGTTAATTAATTACATACTCTCCTGCATAACATTTCATCAATGTACGATGGCTTTTCAATATTTCATCGTTTGCATATTTATGATTGTGTGCACCACTTTGATTTGTGACATTTTTTTAATTTTCCAAATTGATGAACTTAAATTTCCAACAGTTATAGCCATGTATTCCCGTCTACTATAAAGCTAGCTGATATGGTACATGAAGTTCACTTAACGGCACTAGCACTCTTAACTTAAATGATCACTGTGGCAAAGCTTTTGTAAACAATTTGCTGTCTTTCAAATTTCGTTTTGGATGACGAGTGTCAGTTTTGCCCCAGCTGTTGTGGCGCTACAAGATCTTGTATCGGTCTTGTGACGCCCTCTATTGACTAAAATATGATTTGCAGTACTTGCTGTGAACTGTCCTCACGTCTCATGACATCCATCATCAATAATAACTTGATAACTAGATGCTTTGTGATCCAAATGGTCGTTATTGATTGAATACTTTCAGCTCAAACTGATCCATCAAAAGCCCTCAGAATCAAGTGATAAGAATAAATACATTGAATCAGTCTTGTTCCAGCCCAAAGTGAGAACAATCATAATTACCACTTTAAAGATACTAAAATGAACGTAGCGAGTTGAGTAGTGCGAGTCTGAAAAGCAGCGAGATGACCCAGAAAATAGCGCCGAGTTTACGCCGCACGATTTTGTCTTTGTACTGTAAATGCCCCGCAGTCGACATTCTCGAGGTACAATATATCTCAAATTGATCAGTAGCTCGCTTAGCAAAAAGCAATTAAACAAAGCAAACTGTGATGCGGCTATTACTTGTGGTATGTTGGCTCCCTCCAGCGGTGTGTGGAAGAACTAGTGAAGTAAATACAATTAGAATTGACACAAAACTATGCATACAGCCCGTTTTAAACAAAGTGCATCAGCTGCATTTCAATATGAAATAAGAAACATTTCTAAATGATGATGATAGAACTTTATTCATCCCACAGCGGGGAAATTTACTTGTTACAGCAGCGCAAACGAGTGCCAAAATTTCAAAAAAGGTTAAATAAGAAACAAGGACAAAGACAAGTGCCGCGAGCAGAGACAAAACAAAATTGTATCAGGTGCCACGCATGTTGTAGAGCAAGGGTCACCAACCTTTCTTAAACCGAGAGCTACTTCCTGGGTACTGATGAGGGCAAAGGGCTACCAGTTTGACACACACTTTTGAAATAGCCAATTTGCTCAATTTGGCTTTCACTATGTCTTATTATTTGAACATTTGGAGGAAGTAATCTGGGGAGAAGACGCTGGCGCTGTTTGTTCGCCGCTTCTCCACCAGAATTAGTTTCGTTTTAGTGTTTGTATTTATTTATTTATTTGTTAGCCATTATTAAAGTTTAGTTTTTAGCATTTAGTTTTAGTGTGCAGGCTGGAGCGGTCGGGCCGCAGTTGCCGGGACCGCAACGGGCCATAAGTTGAGCGGAGAGGCCCTGTCGGGCGGAGCTGGCGAGGAAGGAGAGGACGGTGTTGGTGAGGCCGGCGCGGTCGGCCCACGGTCGCCTGGACCCTACAAGCAACCTACAAGTTCACGAGGTCGGTGTGTCTGACCACAAACGTATTCAAATGGAACTGCCTTTCCCACGCCCCGACTCCAAACCCAAGCGGCAAATCTCATTCAGAAATTTCAAAAACATCAACCAAGACACTATAGCACAGGACCTGCAGCTTCTCTCCTCCTCCTCTGCAACCTTTCTATCAGTCAGCAAGGCAGTGGACCATTACAATAACTCTTTGGCCAAACTTTTAGGTATCCAAACCCCCCCAAAAAACAAAACTTTTTCACGCTCAGCCACCTGGTACACCAGTGAGCTGCGTCTGATGAAGTCAACTGGGCGAGAACTTTATGACCTTCTTTACCGCTAAGGTTGACAACATCAGCACCCAGCTCCTCTCCTCTTCTGGCCCCTCCACCCCCCTTCCTTCCACCCGGGACAGTCCAGCCTCTCCGCTGCTTCTCCCCTATCTTGCAGTCGGCGGTAGAGGACATCATCAAAAAGATGAAACCCTCCACATGTGCCCTGGACTCATTTCCCACAGCTCTCATTAAGGAACAAACCTCAGCCATTAGTCCCCTCATAACCAATGTCATCAACCTCTCACTCCAGTCTGGCTCTGTACCCCCTGCATTGAAGACAGCCATCATTACCCGCCTGCTCCAAAAACCCTCACTTGACCCGGACCACCTTGCCAACTACAGACCGATATCTAACCTCCCGTCCCTCTCCAAGGTTCTGGAAAAAGTGGTAGCTGCCCAACTTCACACTCATCTCCCCCGCAATAAAATTGCTGAGAAATTTCAAATCGGGTTTTCACTCTGGCCACAGCACCGAAACAGCCCTTGTTAGGGTCACCAACGACCTTCTCATGGCTCCCCGTCACTCCTCATTCTGTCGGATCTGTCGGCTGCATTTGACACTGTCCACCACAATATCCTCCATAGCCAACTTCACTCCACTGGATTCTCTGGCACTGGTCTAACCTGGCTTCAGTCCTACCTCTCGAACCGAACCGAGTACGTTTCCCTGGGAGGCAAAAAATCCGACACTCACACTGTCACCTCCGGTGTCCCCCAGGGATCTGTACTCGGTCCTACCCTCTTCACTCTCGACATGCTACCCCTCGGCAAAATAATCAGGAAGTTCGGCATTTCATATCATTGTTATGCGGACGACACCCAGCTATACCTCAAACTCGACCTCCCCGCCCTCCACAATCCAGCCTCCTCCATCTCCCTCATCCATCCTCTCCCTGCGTCTGGAGGAGATAAAGGCGTGGCTGAATCTCAGCTTCCTGCAAGTCAACACTGACAAAACCCAAGCCATGTTAATTGGCACTCCCCGTCAGATCCATACCTGCCCATTAACAAGCATCTCATTCGCCGGTCACACTATCCCCCTCTCAGCCACTGTCACCAACCTGGGTGTGAAAGTGGACCCTCAACTCAACCTAGAGTCACGCATAAAACACATCTGCAAAACCTCCTTCTTCCACCTCAGGAATATTTCCAAACTCCGCCTCACACTTACCCTGACGGATGCTGAGAAACTTGTCCACGCCTTTATCTCCTTATTGTAATGCTCTCCTCATCGGGATCCCTAGCAAGAGCCTCCAGAGCCTTCAGTACATCCAAAACGTCGTCCAGTTGTTTTACACTTGTCCTTGCTTTGTTTTCTTGTTTTTTCTTGCCATGTAGCACTTTGAGATTCCTCCGAATGTAAAGTGCGTTATAAATATAATTTATTATCATCTATTCCAGTTCACATGTAAGTGTGATTTTAACAAGAATAGCAAAAATACAGTCAAACCTTGGTTTCTGACCACAATCCGTTCCAGAAGGCGGTTCGAGAAGCCAATCGGTCAAATTCCGAATCTATTTTTCCTATTACAAATAATGGAAAAAATGTAATCTGTTTCAAGACAAAAAGCCCCGCCTTTTTAAAGCATTTTTTCATTTGCGCATATTTGGCTGAGGCCACCACAGAGTCATAGAAGGTCCTGAGGAGAGCCCTGCAAGGACCTCAGTCTCCTCAGCAGGTGGAGGCGACTCTGGCCCTTCTTGTACAGGGCGTGGGTGTGATCAGTCCAGTCCAGTCCAGTCTGTTGTTAAGGCCAACACCCAGGGATTTGTAGTGAAGTGGGGTGCTGTCCTCCTGAAGCTCACAATCATCTCCTTTGTCTTGCTGGCGTCCAGCTGAAGCTGGTTGTGCTCACACCAGCTAGCAAAGTCCTTGATGACCGTCCTGTATTCCAGATCGTTCCCCTTCGAAACATATCCAACAATGGCCGTGTCGTCGGAGAACTTCTGGATGTGGGTAAAGTCCAAAGTGTACAGGGCGAAAAGGAAAGGAGAGAGCACCGTACCCTGGGGGACACCTGTGCTCCAGCGCACCACGTCAGACTCACAGCGATGTAACCTCACATACTGCGGCCTGCCGGTGAGGAAGTCTGTCGTCCGTGCAGCCAGGCAGGCGCTGGTCCACACCCATCTTCACCCTGAGCGGTGACGGCTGGAAGGTGTTAAAAGCGCTGGAGAAATCAAAGAACATGATCCTCCCTGGGCGAAGCGGTGTTCTGTGCGGTAAATAAATCACTACATCGTCCACCCAAACACCAGGGCGGTAGGCAAACTGCAGGGGGTCCGGTTGCGCTCCCACCAGCGAATATAAAAAAATATAAATATAATGTAAATATTTCATACAGTTGGAATGTGATGATTCAATCAAGCATGGCACCCAAGAAAAGAAGACATCCCTTCAACCTGAGTGGGGTTCATTCAATCCTTCTCAGAAGATGAGGTGCTGGAAAGCATAAAAGAAAATACGTTCAAGGCATTGGCATTTTTTCAAAACAGGAAGAGCAAAACGTCTCACTTACAAGCTGGAGCGTAATTGGCTGAAATGGAAGAGAAGCGAGAGGAGATTAGGAATCGCCACAAACGGAGCAAACATTTGCGTCGTCGTTCACCTTGTTGGCTTTTGGGACGCTTGGCCAGGAACACCCCCACTGCCACCGCCATCGCCACCAGAGCCAGGACCCCCAGCGGGACAGCGATGGCCACCGCCTTCTTCCTGTCTTCCTCTTCTTCACAAGGAAACGAGACACGTGAACGACTGTGGGCGTGACGCCGAGCCGTGTCCGACGCGTGGCTCACCCTGGATGCGCGCGTTGCTCAGGATGCTTTTGGCGTACAGCTTGGTGACCATCTCCTCCCGGACGCCATCCAGCTTGAACACGCATTCGTAGCGGCCCTCCGCGGCGGGCGTCAGCTCCACTTTCAGGTCGGCCGTGGTCTGGAAGGTTCCGTCGTGGTTGGGGAGGGTCTCCCCCATCTCCACGTCCTCGTGGATCTGCTCGCCGTCCTTCCTCCAAAAGAGGTCCGACGTCCTGGGGTAGAAGCCCGTGGCGTGGCAGGTGATTGGAGAGGAAGGCGTCTTCTGCAGGAGAGACACCCTGGGAAGCTCTGCGCGCAAAGATGGAGAGAAGAGTGGAGGATGTGCATGGAGGAAAAGAAACAACTTGAAAGAGCGTCAAAGATGGACATTGTGTGTGAGCTTGAAAGACACAGAGACGGCGTGAGAGGACAATGTACCGGTTCTGGTCAGGAAGTCCCTCCCGTTGCTCACGTGCTTCTTCAACTCAGAAGGACACACCTCAGTGAAGTAATTCTTATTGTATTGATTGAACCCGTCCTCTTGGTCCCACTTGAGTTTGGTGATGAAAGCTTGCGGATGTGCTGCGATCCAGCTCATCGTCTTCAGCTCAAATGATATGAAGTCTTCTCCATCGTAACTGTAGTGCTCCCAACCATCAACCTCCCCAGTCTCATCATTCCATTCACAGCCTTCCATCCGCTGAAGCATGTGAACACCTGAAAGGATGGCGCACAAGATTCAGCGAGGACGATGATCAGAGAGAAGCCAGCAGTGACAAAAAAAGTGTCATTTGACGAGCAGAAGGTTGGACGTAAACAAACCTCCAGTTTGGTTGAAGCGCTTATTAAGGATTTCAATGCTGACTTTGAAGACCTGCTCATTTTGAATACTGCCCGCCGTATTTCTCTCCCAGAAGTGCGGATATTCTTCTGTGATTTTGTCCACCCAGTCTTGTTTCGCTTTTGCTTTCCTGTGGTTGCTGTCAAAGTGCAGTATCTGAACGCCGTCAACATACGCGGCCTCCCAGTACTCTGGTAGCTTTGCAACTTGAGAGCCCGTCTCGAAATAATTGAGCGTGTGAATGACTGGAAGACAAACACAAAAATGACACACATGATCAAATCAATCTTCATATTTTCAATGATTCTGCCTGCAGATGGAACTTTGCAGCACTTGAAATTGGAAATGTCATGTTTCTCCAAACGGGTTCTTCCGCACAAACTTGTCAAACTCGAATTTGACAACCTGCCTATGTTTTTTTCTTTCGGTTGTTAATATGTTCAATTTCAGTGTGACACCCTAAGGGAGATATTCGATGCCCCTCAGCAGTGACTGACATCCACTGAGGAACGAAATCGAATGACGTAACTTTTGCCAACCTACTTAATTTGTAAAAAAAAAAAAAATCCACGAATGAGATGAGGCAATCCTATTGTTCAGACAAGTGAATCACTTTTAGATGTTACCTGTGTGTCTTGACATGCGGAGGAATTGACAATAAAGGAGACTTTGACTTTGCTGACAGGGGGGGCGCTAGGAATTCACTGGGGAGCCAAGGGGGCGCTAGTCTGAAAAAGTTTGGGAACCACTTAGATTCTTCACTTAGATTATTTAGATTCTAAATAAATGTCACTTGTCTGAACAAAAGAACTGCCTTATATAATTTACGGAGACATGATGACTCTTATCGAAATAATAATGTAAGGAGGCTATACAATGTTTTTTTTTCTGAAATATTAGACACAATTTTATTGCCATGACTGTGAAATGTTAATTATTAATTGCAAAGACTCCCTTGTACAACATTTCATTCTTGTGCGTAGGCTTTTCCATATTTCATCGATTGCATATTTATGCTGGGGCACAACACTTTGATTTGTGCCATTTTCAAGTTTTCCAACTTGATTACATTTATAATAATAGCAATGTATTCCCGTATGACTGTGACAAAATGGGCGTTCAGGTGAAAGAACTTAAAATAACGACGCAACAGACGAGTGGCGAAAACGAAAGCAAGAAACAATAATGACTGCGTCACTTCCAAATCAAGAGCGTCAATCTTTAGGATCAGAAACCGAAAAGTACAACTTACCAGGCGTCACTCTGTATATTTGCACAGCCGAAACAAAGAATGCAAGTAAATTCATTGTAAACATCAAGTTGTTTTTCGATTTTCGTCAAGCAGGGTATTCGGTCCAAGTTGCGACGCGTCGTCCGAGAGGCGAAGGCGGGGCAACAGCGAAGCGCAGGACGCGTTTCCATTATGTCCCTCTTAAGCCAATCGGAGTTCAGCCTGGCAATAACGTCACTCAGTATGATAATAAACTGGGCGTGGGGATGGCTGAGTGTCGGGGTACACTCGACTGTCTTGTGTGCATGGACCATGAGTTCGACTCCCGCATATGACTGTGCGTGTGTGTGCGTGTGCGTGTGCGTGCGCGCGTGTCTTGAAAATCCATTTATATATATATATATATATATATATATATATATATATATATATATATATATATATATATATATATATATATATATATTAAAATTAACCACTAGTTGAAACAGCGCCACCCCCGGTGGGCTGCGTAACCACAACGTAAATTAAAGTTTGGCTTTCCGTGAAATCACGTGACCGTCGAGGGCTTTTATCTTTGAAAATATCCATAAATCCAGCTTGATTGCTGAACGTAGGTCAACTTGCCGCCTAACTGCATGTGGAATAGTGGAGCGCTGGGTGAAAGATTCACCTATGGCCAGTTTTGTTAAAAATCACTGATTGCCTCCTCTGTTCTCACTTTTTAATTTGCCAAAAATAAATGAATAAAAATAAAACAATTCGAACAACTCGAGTATTTATTATTTATATAATATTCAGGAGGCTATATAATGATTTTCTTGGAAAGATTAGATACAATTTTATTTCCATTATCGTGAAATGTTAATTATTAATTACATACTCTCCTGTATAACATTTCACTAATGTACGATGGCTTTTCCATATTTCATCGTTTGCATATTTATGATTGTGTGCACCACTTTGATTTGTGTCATTTTTTTAATTTTCCAAATTGATGAACTTAAATTTCCAACAGTTATAGCCATGTATTCCCGTCTACTATAAAGCTAGCTGATATGGTACATGAAGTTCACTTAACGGCACTAGCACTCTTAACTTAAATGATCACTGTGGCAAAGCTTTTGTAAACAATTTGCTGTCTTTCAAATTTCGTTTTGGATGACGTGTGTCAGTTTTGCCCCAGCTGATGTGGCGCTACAAGATCTTGTATCGGTCTTGTGGCGCCCTCTATTGACTAAAATATGATTTGCAGTACTTGCTGTGAACTGTCCTCACGTCTCATGACATCCATCATCAAAAATAACTTGATAACTAGATGCTTTGTGATCCAAATGGTCGTTATTGATTGAATACTTTCAGCTCAAACTGATCCATCAAAAGCCCTCAGAATCAAGTGATAAGAATAAATACATTGAATCAGTCTTGTTCCAGCCCAAAGTGAGAACAATCATAATTACCACTTTAAAGATACTAAAATGAACGTAGCGAGTTGAGTAGTGCGAGTCTGAAAAGCAGCGAGAAGACCCAGAAAATAGCGCCGAGTTTACGCCGCACGATTTTGTCTTTGTACTGTAAATGCCCCGCAGTCGACATTCTCGAGGTACAATATATATCAAATTGATCAGTAGCTCGCTTAGCAAAAAGCAATTAAACAAAGCAAACTGTGATGCGGCTATTACTTGTGGTATGTTGGCTCTCTCCAGCGGTGTGTGGAAGAACTAGTGAAGTAAATACAATTAGAATTGACTCAAAACTATGCATACAGCCCGTTTTAAACAAAGCTGCATTTCAATTTGAAATAAGAAACATTTCTAAATGATGATGATGATAGAACTTTATTCATCCCACAGCGGGGAAATTTACTTGTTACAGCAGCGCAAACGAGTGCCAAAATTTCAAAAAAGGTGAAATAAGAAACAAGGACAAAGACAAGCGCCGCTAGCAGAGACGAAACAAAATTGTATCAGGTGCCACGCATGGTGTAGAGCAAGGGTCACCAACCTTTCTTAAACCGAGAGCTACTTCCTGGGTACTGATGAAGGCAAAGGGCTACCAGTTTGACACACACTTTTGAAATAGCCAATTTGCTCAATTTGGCTTTCACTATGTCTTATTATTTGAACATTTGGAGGAAGTAATCTGGGGAGAGGACGCTGGCGCTGTTTGTTCGCCGCTTCTCCACCAGAATTAGTTTCGTTTTAGTGTTTGTATTTATTTATTTATTTATTTATTTATTTATTTATTTATTTATTTATTTGTTAGCCATCATTAAATTTATTTTTAGCATTTGGTTTTAGTGTGCAGGCTGGAGCGGTCGGGCCGCAGTTGCCGGGACCGCAAAGGGCCATAAGTTGAGCGGAGAAGCCCTGTCGGGCGGAGCTGGCGAGGAAGGAGAGGACGGTGTTGGTGAGGCCGGCGCGGTCGGCCCACGGTCGCCTGGACCCTACAAGCAACCTACAAGTTCACGAGGTCGGTGTGTCTGACCACAAACGTATTCAAATGGAACTGCCTTTCCCACGCCCCCACTCCAAACCCAAGCAGCAAATCTCATTCAGAAATTTCAAAAACATCAACCGAGACACTATAGCACAGGACCTCCAGCTTCTCTCCTCCTCCTCTGCAAGCTTTCTATCAGTCAGCAAGGCAGTGGACCATTACAATAACTCTTTGGCCAAACTTCTAGGTATCCACGCGCCCCCAAAAAACAAAACTTTTTCACGCTCAGCCCCCTGGTACACCAGTGAGCTGCGTCTGATGAAGTCAACTGGGTGATAACTTTATGACCTTCTTTACCGCTAAGGTTGACAACATCAGCACCCAGCTCCTCTCCTCTTCTGGCCCCTCCACCCCCCTTCCTTCCACCCGGGACAGTCCAGCCTCTCCGCTGCTTCTCCCCTATCTCGCAGTCGGAGGTAGAGGACATCATCAAAAAGATGAAACCCTCCACATGTGCCGTGGACCCTTTTCCCACAGCTCTCATTAAAGAACAAACCTCAGCCATTAGTCCCCTCATAACCAATGTCATCAACCTCTCACTCCAGTCTGGCTCTGTACCCCCTGCATTGAAGACAGCCATCATTGCCCGCCTGCTCCAAAAACCCTCACTTGACCCGGACAACCTTGCCAACTACAGACCGATATCTAACCTCCCGTCCCTCTCCAAGGTTCTGGAAAAAGTGGTAGCTGCCCAACTTCACACTCATCTCCCCCGCAATAAAATTGCTGAGAAATTTCAAATCGGGTTTTCACTCTGGCCACAGCACCGAAACAGCCCTTGTTAGGGTCACCAACGACCTTCTCATGGCTCCCCGTCACTCCTCATTCTGTCGGATCTGTCGGCTGCATTTGACACTGTCCACCACAATATCCTCCTTAACCAACTTCACTCAACTGGATTCTCTGGCACTGCTCTAACCTGGCTTCAGTCCTACCTCTCGAACCGAACCGAGTACGTTTCCCTGGGAGGGAAAAACTCCGACACTCACACTGTCACCTCCGGTGTCCCCCAGGGATCTGTACTCGGTCCTACCCTCTTCACTCTCGACATGCTACCCCTCGGCAAAATAATCAGGAAGTTCGGCATCTCATATCATTGTTATGCGGACGACACCCAGCTATACCTCAAACTCGACCTCCCCGCCCTCCACAATCCAGCCTCCTCCATCTCCCTCATCCATCCTCTCCCTGCGTCTGGAGGAGATAAAGGCATGGATGAATCTCAGCTTCCTGCAGGTCAACACTGACAAAACCCAAGCCATGTTAATTGGCACTCCCCGTCAGATCCATACCTGCCCATTAACAAGCATCTCATTCGCCGGTCACACTATCCCCCTCTCAGCCACTGTCACCAACCTGGGTGTGAAAGTGGACCCTCAAGTCAACCTAGAGTCACGCATAAAACACATCTGCAAAACCTCCTTCTTCCACCTCAGGAATATTTCCAAACTCCGCCTCACACTTACCCTGACGGATGCTGAGAAACTTGTCCACGCCTTTATCTCCTCAAGGTTAGACTATTGTAACGCTCTCCTCATCGGGATCCCTAGCAAGAGCCTCCAGAGCCTTCAGTACATCCAAAACGTCGTCCAGTTGTTTTACACTTGTCCTTGCTTTGTTTTCTTGTTTTTTCTTGCCATGTAGCACTTTGAGATTCCTCCGAATGTAAAGTGCGTTATAAATATAATTTATTATCATCTATTCCAGTTCACATGTAAGTGTGATTTTAACAAGAATAGCAAAAATACAGTCAAACCTTGGTTTCTGACCACAATCCGTTCCAGAAGGCGGTTCGAGAAGCCAATCGGTCGAATTCCGAATCTATTTTTCCTATTACAAATAATGGAAAAAATTTAATCTGTTTCAAGACAAAAAGCCCCGCCTTTTTAAAGCATTTTTTCATTTGCGCATATTTGGCTGAGGCCACCACAGAGTCATAGAAGGTCCTGAGGAGAGCCCTGCAAGGACCTCAGTCTCCTCAGCAGGTGGAGGCGACTCTGGCCCTTCTTGTACAGGGCGTGGGTGTGATCAGTCCAGTACAGTCTGTTGTTAAGGCCAACACCCAGGGATTTGTAGTGAAGTGGGGTGCTGTCCTCCTGAAGCTCACAATCATCTCCTTTGTCTTGCTGGCGTCCAGCTGAAGCTGGTTGTGCTCACACCAGCTAGCAAAGTCCTTGATGACCGTCCTGTATTCCAGATCGTTCCCCTTCGAAACATATCCAACAATGGCCGTGTCGTCGGAGAACTTCTGGATGTGGGTAAAGTCCAAAGTGTACAGGGCGAAAAGGAAAGGAGAGAGCACCGTACCCTGGGGGACACCTGTGCTCCAGCGCACCACGTCAGACTCACAGCGATGTAACCTCACATACTGCGGCCTGCCGGTGAGGAAGTCTGTCGTCCGTGCAGCCAGGCAGGCGCTGGTCCACACCCATCTTCACCCTGAGCGGTGACGGCTGGAAGGTGTTAAAAGCGCTGGAGAAATCGAAGAACATGATCCTCCCTGGGCGAAGCGGTGTTCTGTGCGGTAAATAAATCACTACATCGTCCACCCAAACACCAGGGCGGTAGGCAAACTGCAGGGGGTCCGGTTGCGCTCCCATCAGCGAATATAAAAAAATATAAATATAATGTAAATATTTCATACAGTTGGAATGCGATGATTCAATCAAGCATGGCACCCAAGAAAAGAAGACATCCCTTCAACCTTAGTGGGGTTCATTCAGTCCGGCCCAGAAGATGAGGCGCTGGCTGAGGGAGCATAAAAGAAAATACATTCAAGGTATTGGCATTTTTTCAAAACAGCAAGCGGAAAACGTCTCACTTACAAGCTGGAGCGTAATTGGTTGAAATGGAAGAGAAGCGAGAGGAGATTAGGAATCGCCACAAACGGAGCAAATATTTGTGTCGTCGTTCACCTTGTTGGCTTTTGGGACGCTTGGCCAGGAACACCCCCACCGCCACCGCCATCGCCACCAGAGCCAGGACCACCAGCGGGACAGCGATGGCCACCGCCTTCTTCCTGTCTTCCTCTTCTTCACAAGGAAACGAGACACGTGTACGACTGTGGGCGTGACGCCGAGCCGTGACCGACGCGTGGCTCACCCTGGATGCGCGCGTTGCTCAGGATGCTTTTGGCGTACAGCTTGGTGACCATCTCCTCCCGGACGCCATCCAGTTTGAACACGCATTCGTAGCGGCCCTCCGCGGCGGGCGTCAGCTCCACTTTCAGGTCGGCCGTGGTCTGGAAGGTTCCGTCGTGGTTGGGGAGGGCCTCCCCCATCTCCACGTCCTCGTGGATCTGCTCGCCGTCCTTCCTCCAAAAGAGGTCCGACGTCCTGGGGTAGAAACCCGTGGCGTGGCAGGTGATTGGAGAGGAAGGCGTCTTCTGCAGGAGAGACACCCTGGGAAGCTCTGCGCGCAAAGATGGAGAGAAGAGTGGAGGATGTGCATGGAGGAAAAGAAACAACTTGAAAGAGCGTCAAAGATGGACATTGCTCGAAAGACGCAGAGACGGCGTGAGAGGAAAATGTACCGGTTCTGGTCAGGAAGTCCCTCCCGTTGCTCACGTGCTTTTTCAACTGAGAAGGAAGCACCTCAGTGAAGTAATTCTTAGCGTATTGATTGTACCCGTCGTCTTGGTCCCACTTGAGTTTGGTGATGAAAGCTTGCGGATGTGCTGCGATCCAGCTCATCGTCTTCAGCTGAAATGATATGAAGTCTTCTCCATCGTAACTGAGGTGCCACCAACCATCAACCTCCCCAGTCTCATCATTCCATTCACAGCCATACATCCACTGAAACATGTGAACACCTGAAAGGATGGCGCACAAGATTCAGCGAGGACGATGATCAGAGAGAAGCCAGCAGTGACAAAAAAAGTGACATTTGACGAGCAGAAGGTTGGACGTAAACAAACCTCCAGTTTGGTTGAAGCGCTTTTTAAGGATTTCAATGTAGAATTTGAAGACCTGCTCATTTTGAATACTGCCCGCCGTATTTCTCTCCCAGTAGTGCGGATCATCTTTTGTGATTTTGTCCACCCAGTCTTGTTTCGCTTTTGCTTTCCTGTGGTTGCTGTCAAAGTGCAGAATCTGAACGCCGTCAACATACGCGGCCTCCCAGTACTCTGGTAGCTTTGCAACTTGACAACCCGTATGGAAATAACTGAGCGTGTGAATGACTGGAAGACAAACACAAAAATGACACACATAATCAAATCAATCTTCATATTTTCAATGATTCTGCCTGCAGATGGAACTTTGCAGCACTTGAAATTGGAAATGTCATGTTTCTCCAAACGGGTTCTTCCGCACAAACTTGTCAAACTTGAATTTGACAACCTGCCTATGTTTTTTTTCTTTCAGTTGTTAATAAGTTCGATTTTAGTGTGACGCCCTAAGCGAGATATTCGATGCCCCTCAGCAGTGACTGACATCCACTGATGAAAGAAATCTAATGACATAACTTTTGCCATTCTCCTTAATTTGCACACAAAAAATCCACTAATAATATGAGGCAATCCTTTTGTTCAGACAAGTGAAACACTTTTAGATGTTACCTGCTGACAGTTTCGATTGTGTCTCCCGTCTTCCTCACAGTCGCAACTGTCAGCAGGTAACATCTACATAAATGTCACTTGTCTGAACAAAAGAACTGCCTTATATAATTTACGGAGACATGATGACTCTTATCGAAATAATAATGTAAGGAGGCTATACAATGTTTTTTTTCTGAAATATTAGACACAATTTTATTGCCATGACTGTGAAATGTTAATTATTAATTGCAAAGACTCCCTTGTACAACATTTCATTCTTGTGCCTCGGCTTTTCCATATTTCATCGATTGCATATTTATGCTGGGGCACATCACTTTGATTTGTGCCATTTTCAAGTATTCCAACTTTATTACATTTCTAATAATAGCAATGTATTGCCGTATGACTGTGACAAAACGGGCGTTCAGGTGAAAGAACTTAAAGTAACGACGCAACAGACGAGTGGCGAAAACGAAAGCAATAAACAATAATGACTGCGTCACTTCTAAATCAACAGCGTCAATCTTTAGGATAAGAAACCGAAAAGTCCAACTTACCAGGCGTCACGCTGTATATTTGCACAGCCAAAACAAACAATGCAAGTAAATTCATTCTAAACATCAAGTTCTTTTTCGATTTTCGTCAAGCAGGGTATTCGGTCATAGTTGCGACGCGGAAAAAGAGCGAATCGCAGGACGCGTTTCCATTCCATCCCTCTTAAGCCAATCGGAGTTCAGCCTGGCGATGATGTCACTCAGTCCTACAGTATGTTAATAAACTGGGTGGGGTTTGGCGGAATGTCGTGGTACACTCGACTCTTGTGTGCATGGACCATGTGTTCGACTCTCGCATATAAATATATATATGAAAAAAAAACTTGTCCTCACCCCCCGTGGGTGGTCTCTTTTTCCCTTCAAGCTCGGGTCCTCTACCAGAGGCCTGGGAGGTTGAGGGTTCTACGCAGTATCTTTGCTGTTCCTAGTACTGCACTTTTCTGGACTGAGATGTCAGATGTTTTTCCTGGGATCTGTTTGAGCCACTCCTCCAGTTTGGGGGTTACTGCCCCTAGTGCTCCAATGACCACAGGTACCACTGAAGTCTTCACTCTCCAGGCCTCCTCCAGCTTCTCTGAGCCCTTGAGATTTCTCAAGTTTCTCATGTTCCTTTTTCCTAATGTTGCCATCATTTGGAATGGCTATGTCAACCACAACGGCTTTCCTCTGCTCTTTGTCCACCACCACAATGTCCGGACGGTTCGCCATTACCATTCTGTCTGTCTGGATCTGGAAGTCCCAGAGGATCTTGGCTTGGTCATTCTCTACCACCTTTGGAGGTGTTTCCCACTTGGATCTTGGGACTTCCAGTCCATACTCTGCACAGATGTTCCTGTACACGATTCCAGCTGCTTGGTTATGGCGCTCCATGTATGCTTTACCTGCCAGCATCTTACACCCTGCAGTTATGTGCTGGATTGTCTCAGGACCTTCTTTGCACAATCTACACCTGGGGTCTTGTCTGGTGTGGTAGATTTGGGCCTCTATTGCTCTGGTGCTCAAGGCCTGTTCTTGTGCAGCCAGGATCAGTGCCTCTGTGCTGTCCTTCAGACCAGCTCTTTCTAGCCATTGGTAGGATTTCTGGATATCAGCCACTTCAGCTATGTTTCGGTGGTACATCCCATGTAGGGGCTTGTCCTCCCATGATGGTCCCTCCAGCACCTCATCTTCTTTTGATGCCCATTGTCTGAGACATTCACTGAGCACGTGATCCATTGGGGCCTTATCCCTGATGTACTTATGGATCTTGGATGTTTCATCTTGGATAGTGGCTCTCACGCTCGCTAGTCCTCGGCCTCCTTCTTTACGGCTAGTGTACACTCTCAGGGTGCTGGACTTGGGGTGGAACCCTCCATGCATGGTTAGGAGCTTCCGTGTCTTGATATCTGTGGTCTGTATATCCTCCTTTGGCCACCGTATGATTCCTGCAGGGTATCTGATTACTGGTAGGGCGTAGCTGTTAACGGCTAGGGACTTGTTCTTGCCGTTGAGCTGACTTCTTAGGACTTGCCTTACTCGATGGAGGTATTTGGCTGTGGCTGCTTTCCTTGTTTCCTCGTCAAGGTTGCCATTTGCCTATGGAATTCCAAGGTATAGCCCGTCTTGTTGATTATTTGGCTGAGGGGGTTCAGTCCTATACAGAACAGCATTGGGGACAGAGCGTCTCCTTGGTATATACCACATTTGATGGTCACGTGTGCAAGCGGCTTGCCATTGGCTTCAAGTGTGGTTTTCCACCGTCTCATCGAGTTGGCGATGAAGGTTCTCAGAGTCCCATTGATGTTGTACAGCCTCAAGCATTCAGTGATCCAAGTATGTGGCATTGAGTCATATGCTTTCTTGTAATCAATCCAGGCAGTGCTCAGGTTGGTACGTCTGGTTCTGCAGTCTTGGGTGACTGTTCTATCCACCAGGAGCTGATGTTTTGCTCCTCTGGTATTTTTACCAATCCCTTTCTGAGCAGTGCTCACGTATTGATCCATGTGCCCGCTGATCTTATCTGATATTATGCCCGACATCAGCTTCCATGTTGTGGAGAGGCAGGTGATTGGCCGGTAGTTGGATGGGACTGTACCCTTTGAAGGATCCTTCTGGATCAGGATCGTACGCCCTTGGGTTAGCCATTCAGACACACACACACACACACACACGTACATACATACATACATATACACACATAGATACACACATAAACTCAAAGAGTAGCAATCAAGATACAACCACAAAGGAAACCATAAATCAGGGGTGGGCAATTACTTTTTACAAGGGGCCACATGAAAAACCTGAGTTGTGGCTTTACCTTTCATTTCTGTGAAGAAATACTTGGCAGTCCATGTCTTGTTGAAAACACGGCGCTCCTTGTCAACTTTTCTTTTCTGAGGGTCAGCACACGTTTCTCGGGCAGCATTACTTTGCACTGTTCACCTTCACGCACAGCTCACATACACGGACGCTACACGGAAGTGCGACGCCTTTCAAAATAAAAGCGAAATAGTTGTATTGTACGTACGACACTAATTTTTATTTATTTTTTAAATTACGATTGGCCTCATGCGGGCCGGACAGGGACGCACAACGGGCCGGATGTGGCCCGCGGGCCGTAATTTGCCCAGGGTTGGAAGAGAAGTGATTTCAGAGCCTTCTTAAATTGGTGAGAAGAAAAGTCCCATAAAAATAGTGGCAACGAATTGTAAATCTTTGACCCTCTCTAGCCTATGAGATTTCCAGGACAATGATCCATCAATCATAATGCCAAGGAATCGTGTAGAACACATGTAGGGATGTTGTCAATATATGTTGCTGGCGATTTGTTAAATATATGAGATTTGAGACCAAAACGTATGACGTTTTTTTTTTATTTTTTTTTTAATATTAAGTCAACCGCAAGTTTACCAAGTTCTTCATTTACGACCCTTATAACGGTGTTGGGGTCTTTGTGAGAGTACAGGACGCTTGCGTCGTCTGCGAATAAAATTTCGGACAGTTTATCTGAGACATTTGACAGGTCGTTAATGTGTATCAAAAATAACAAAGGCCCAAGAATCGATCCTTGAGGCACTCCGGATTGCATATAAAGTAAGGCAGAATTGGTTCCATTGTAGGATACAAACTGTTGTCTGTCTTGTCGATAACTCTTGAACCAGAGAAGCGCATTCTTTTTTTACTCCAATACGATACCGTTTTTGCAATTGAATATGGTGATTGACCGTGTCAAATGCCTTCGATAAATACCTATTGTGTTTTCCTTTCTATTCCTCGTACTATATATTTCATTTACTAAATGTAAGAGGGCCATGTAAGTTGTATGTTTTTCCTGAACCCATTACTGGTGTGTATATAAAATATTGTATTTGTTGAGATGTTCCATTAATCTACGGTAAACAAGTTTTTCAAGTATTTTTGATATAGCAGGCAAAACAGAAATAGGTCTATAATGATCGGAAATGTCTGGGTCATCGTCTTTATGAATTGGGACAATTTGGGCTATTTTGAGTTCAGAAGGAACTGTTCCTTGGTCTAATGAAAGGTTGAAAATATGAGTGAAAGGCTGTACAATATGTTCCTGGATGGTTTTCAATAATTCACGGTCAGTATTGTCACAACCTGGAGAAGAATCTTTCAGACTCGCGAGCGTCTTCCGAACCTCATCTTCAGAAACAGCTGAGAAATTCATATGGTCTAGGATAGGAGAATTCATGAATTCGAGGGGATTATGGTTACTATGTGAGATCTTTGAGGCCCGAGTAGGACCAACTTCTGAGATAAATGTCTTGAAATTGTTTCTTGAGGGTCAGAAATGAGCCCTCCTTTAGTCTTGAATTCTTTAGATAGTTTCTTGCTTTTTTTGTTTTTATTGAGGATACAGTTCATTGTTTTCCACAACATGTCATTTTTATGTTTAGCAAGCTCTTTGTTGCAATAATGTTGTCTAGCTCCTCTAATAATATGATTTAATTTGTTTCTATCGTTTTTCAATTGAGCATGATTAATTAGATTAAACGAATACTGAGCAGTAGGTACAGTGCAATCAGGTAAATATGAGGTGAGTTATACTATGCGGGATAAAATACATGAGGGATATGACTGGCTAAGTATTTACAATAAGGTGCAGTAGAACAAATATTTGCAGGCGGTACTAGAGTGCTAATTATAAATATAGGGTTATAAAATATATAGTGTGTCAGTATAACCAGATATGGACAGATATGGTGTTGGACGAAGAAGATATTTTTTGTAAAATCTATGTTTAGTATTTACAGATTTGATGATGGCTGACGTTCTCCATGCTTTGAAGGGGTTATGATGAGGTTTGGAAGACACCAATCTAAACACAGCTTGAGAGATACATTGTGTGAGATTCTTGTGGGTCTACAGATTGAAGGGTATTGGTCCATGGATGCTTGCTGATCACTGACTTAAATGTAGCTGTGTTTGTGACATTAACTGTTCTCTTATATTTACAAGCTTTTGATGTTAGCTCAATGTGTTTCTTGGATATCATTAAGTTGGACAGCGATCAGCAACCTCCATGCACAGAACCCCTGATTTACAGCTTACACCCAACTCATTCGTAAAAAGATTGTCTATCAGAGCGGCAGACGTCTCCGTCACTCTGGTTGGAACTGATATCATAGGATAAAAAGACATTGTATCAATAAATTCCTTCATTCGATTATTCTTCAGGTGCTCTATAATGTTGATATTTAAATCATCCATTAAATAACATTTTCTTTTCCCCTTCTTCAGAAATGGTGTCAAGAACCTTAGCTAAGTCACTTTTGAAATCAGGCTCGAGCTAGGTCATAGGTCGGCAACCCATGGCTCCGGAGCCACATGTGGCTCTTTCATCCTTCTGTTGTGGCTCCCTGTGACTTTGGAAAATAATCAGTATTTTATAAAAAATTAAATTTTATTTTAGTTTGTTCATTTTAAAATATAATTCTGAATTTCAAGATTTATGGTAAACTTGTAACATTAAAATTAAACCTTCTAAAAAATTTTACCGCCCAAAATATGCGTCACATCCGCCGATGTGCGACATTCGAATTCCTGGCGTCCCTCACGTCTGGCAGCCAGCGTTTTTCCAGCACACTACTATAAAAGTGACATAAATACATAACTATATATTAAGTGAAGTAGTCCGTTTTTTTAATTCAGGAGGACAACTGACAGAAGCAGACTGCGCATTTTTTTGGTTTGCATTGTTCCTTCTGTGCTGGTGGATAATATTTGGCTAAGTTTGGATTTTTATCTCATAAATAAGAGGACAGGTGACTGCAGGCTGTTTGCATTTTTTGCTCAGTGGGTTGGGTAAGTTTGGATTTTTATTTCTTAAATACGAGGACTCAAATAGACACCGGGTATTTTATTTGAAATTAAGCATCAACCAAGTGTAAAATGCAGAAATAAAATTCTGTGTTCTCTGCAGCAGTTTGTTGATTTCATTTTCATAAATGCAATAGTTTTTTATACATAGCATAATATATAGTACATGCATCATATATATAATGATGTCAAAATGGGTTGTGGCTCCAGGTGCTTTCTTTTTATTGGGGGGCGGTCCCAAATGGCTCTATGAGTAAAAAAGGTTGCCGACCCCTAAGCTAGGTGGTCTGTCGATACATGCGACAGTGGACTGGTTCGTTTCAACAAAGACAGCTTCAGCAGAAGACACAAAATAGTTTTCAATGTCAGATCGCTCTTTAAATACCATGTTAGAGTTAAGCTATAAGGAGACGCCTCCCCCCCACTTGGTCATTTCTGTATCTATAAATATGGCTGTAGTTACTCAATTTATACAATTCAGCAGTGTCATCATTCCACCAAGTTTCAGTTAATCCAATTACTTTAAAAGAGAAATCAAGACTAGTCAAACATAGAGCTAAAGTGCCATAAGTTGCCTTCCGGCTGCAAACATGAAAGTGAATGATGGAAAAATCACTGTTCATGCTTTGGTGGGTGACAGAGGATTTAAATTCATTCCCAGAATAGTAGTCAGATATACCAATAGAACCTAGAAAAACAGTTTGTGTCCGGGTCAGTATTATATCAAATGTTCGATGTCATGTTAACCTGTTAGGGAGAAAAAAAAAAGTTAAAAAAATAAATCATTGATATTTGGATACATGGATTCAGTCCTGCAGTGGCTTCCGTGGTATATTACCAGCCGGTCATAATTGATGACAGCATCGTTTCCATTCTCCCTGGCTTGTTTCATTGCAGGAATGAGGTCAGCTCTCTTTTTCCTGAACAGATCAGAGAAGTCCTCATTTACGTAAATTGAAGTGTTCTTAAGACGGGCTCTCGCTTTGGTCATGATGAGTTCTTTGTCTTTGTAGCTTCAGAATTTCACAACCATTGGCCTTGGTTTTCCAGTGTTCTGTTTCACAGATCCAGTAGAGTGGGCTCCTTCGATTTCAATAGAGTCAATTTTCAGTTTGGCGCACAAGAACTCTCTGACCTTCTGCTCACTGTCTGCCCAGGACTCAGAGGAATTGTCCTGTTGTAGACCATCAGTAATGACATTGTTTCGTCGACTCTGATTTTCTCTGTAGTCAATTTTGGAAATGATGTCATTGTTTTGATCGTTTGTAGACTGAGAAGGCAGAGCCTGCAGTTGTGTTTCAAGAGAGCCAACTTCCTTCTCAATCTCTCTCAGGTCATCAATTTGGCCTTGCGAAAACTGAAGACTAGATTTGAACTCCTGAAGGTCTTTCATGAGTCCGTCGATTCTTGCAGTTGTAGATTCCATGATCATCTTGGTGAAGTTCATGAAGGTTGCTTCTTGTCTGTTGAGCATTTCCACATAGAACTCCTTCTGCTCAGCCATCATCTCTTTCAATGCCTCCGCGGTGACAAAATCTCCATCACTACTGATGTTTTTTTTTTGTTGCCCCGGGACATGTTGATCCGCTGGTTCGGGATGAGATGAACTTAGTGCAGTGGGATCCTTGGATATTCTCAGTCAGACTGCCTTTGTCTCTGGTTCAGGCTGGTCCAGCACAGCAGGTGTGTAGGCCGAGGAAGAGTGAATCCACCAAATATCAGGAATCACAGAAATCATCCACCAATGTTGTTTGCGTATGCTCTTTGCTACTTTATGAATCGTTGAATAGTCCTTTAAACTAAAAACATTACAATCCGTAGTATAGGGTTAGGGTTAAAAAAAACTTATTGCCGTGACTGTGAAATGTTAATTATTAATTGCAAAGACTCCCCTGAACAACATTTCATTCTTGTGCGTAAGCTTTCCCACATTTCATCCATTGCATATTTATGCTGGGGCACATCACTTTGATTTGCGCCATTTTCAAGTTTACCAACTTTATTACATTTCTAATAATAGCAATGCATTCCCATATAACTCTGACAAAACGAGCGTTCAGGTGAAAGAACTTAAAATGCCGACGCAAAAGACGAGTGAAGGAAACGAAAGCAATAAACAATACTGACTGCGTCACTTCCAAATTAAGAACGTCAATCTTCAGGATAATAAAACGAAAAGTACTTACCAGGCGTCACGCTGTATATTTGCACAGCCAAAACAAATGCAAGTAAATTCATTCTAAACCTCAAGTTGGTTTTCGATTTTAGTCAAGCAGAGTATTCGGTCAAAGTTGCAACTCGTTGTCCAAGAGGCGAACGCGGAAAAACAGCGAAGCGCATGACGCGCGTCGATTACGTCCCACGTCAGCCAATCGGAGTTCAGCCTGGCGATGACGTCACTCAGGACTGCCTGCAGTGTGTTGCAATGAATGAATGAATGAATATATGAATGGATGGATGAATGAATGAATGAATGAATGGATGGATGGATGGATGGATGGACGGACGGACGGACGGACGGACGGACAGATAGATAGATAAATCGTGTGTTGCACGTTTGCTCCGAACATCGCCATTTAAAAAATTATAAAATTGATGTAATTACCAAAACAACAACAAAAATAGTTTGTAATGTAAAAGAAAGAATGGTGCCCTTCCTTTTTTAAGACGTTATATTTGTAGTCAAGCACCTGCGTTGAAGTTAGATTTTTTTAGTTCGATATAGAAGTTAGATTTTATTAATTTTTTGTTTTGTAAATTGCAATGCTTGGTCCCTTATTGAGATCTTTATTGTTTAAGAAGTCAATACTACTCCTTAAGAGTAATTGATTATTTGTTCTTATATTGTCGTTTTCTGTTATTTCCCTCGTAGAAGAAACAAGAAGAGGGGGGGGGAGTGGCCCTGTTTTTTGGCTGTGACTTGAAATGCAGAGCAGTTGAACGTATGACAATCGATGATTTAACTTGAATGCGTAACTGTTGATGATGAGTCTTTATTCCGAATTTATTCCGAACATATTTCAAACATAAAAGGAGGGGGGAAATGAATACAAATCAAATACAATCAATAACACTTTAAAGTGCCATATTTAAGTCACTGTGGAGCTGTATGTGGGTTTAAAAAGCAAAATGATTGATTGATTGATTGATTGATTGATTTATATCTATTTCGAACATATTTAAAACGTAAAAAGATAAAAAATAAAACAAAAAACAGTAGTGTCATATGTAAGTCCGTACAACAAAAAAACAATAAACCAACAAACTGAAAAAAAATCAAACACAAAGAATGCTCGAAAAGGAGTAAGAAGAAGCATACCTTTTTAGATTCCTACCCCTTTCTCAGTTTATCCGATAAACTGATGATTCAACGTATAAATCTACACACTTTCAATTCAATATTCTGTTTTATTTTTACTTTTATGTAGCCATCTGGGATTTATAGCCCTTGTACCCGCTAAACAACATATTTTTGAAAAATTTTTTAAACTGGTGGATATTTGGATTTTGCGTGAGTTCCTCACTTTCACTGCTCCATAGTTTGACTCAGCAACTCAGCCTGTCACCTATTATAACCCCAAGAAATTAGTTTTCCTGCACCCTTTCAAGTTCAGTTCCATCGATTTCTATTCGTGCCTTCTCTTTTCAATGAGATAAAGTATTGTATAAATATATTCCAATTGAAAAAAATCTATAACGACATAAATGAAGATTATATGGACAGCCATAAGTGTCAACATTTTGCTTTATATTTATGATTTGAGTTATTTCTTGTCTGGTTTTGTATATATTTTCTCGTGAGGTGTTTGGTTTGTACTTGATGAAGTTTTGTACTTATTATCTTGTTTTATTTTATTATTACGTGGAAGGGGGCAGGAACGATAAGATTTTCTTCAACTTGTTCCTTCTCAAGTATGTAAATATGCGTTTACTTGCTAAAGTTGAATTGTCTATTGATCAAAATACACATCAAAAATAAAATAAAAATATCAAAAATAAACTCCACATGGACTTTTCTGTAAATAGAATGTGTTTTGTACGTTTTTTTAGAAGACAACAGAAAAAAGACGTGTTCTTTATCATAAATTTCTTGCTTATCCTTGCTAAATTATATATCCAATACAGTGACCAGAAACCTCATTTCAAACATTTTATAATGATACTCAAACTTGTATCAAACTGATCAGTAGCTCGCTTAACAAAAAAGCACTTAAAAAAAAAGCAACGCGTGATGCGGATATCACTTGTGGCATGTTGGCTCTCTCTAGCGGTATTTGGAAGAACTAGTGAAGTAAATTCAATTAGAATTCACTGCACTTGAAAAACTGTCGCACTTCAATTTGAAATAAGAAACATTTCCAAGTATTTCATACAGTTGGAATGTGATGATTCAATCAAGCGTGGCACCCAAAAAAAGAAGACATCCCTTCAACCTTAGTGGGGTTCATTCAATCCTTCTCAGAAGATGAGGTGCTAGCTGAGGGAGCATAAAAGAAAATACGTTCAAGGCATTGGCATTTTTTTCAAAACAGGAAGAGCAAAACGTCTCACTTACAAGCTGGAGCGTAATTGGCTGAAATGGAAGAGAAGCAAGAGGAGATTAGGAATCGCCACAAACGGAGCCAACATTTGTGTCGTCGTTCACCTTGTTGGCTTTTGGGACGCTTGGCCAGGAACACCCCCACCGCCACCGCCACCAGAGCCAGGACCACTAGCGGGACAGCGATGGCCACCGCCTTCTTCCTGTCTTCCTCTTCTTCACAAGGAAACAAAATGAGACACGTGAACGACTGTCGGCGTGACGCCGAGCTGTGTCCGACGCGTGCCTCACCCTGGATGCGCACGTTGCTCAGGATGCTTTTGGCGTACAGCTTGGTGACCATCTCCTCCCGGACGCCATCCAGTTTGAACACGCATTCGTAGCGGCCCTCCGCGGCGGGCGTCAGCTCCACTTTCAGGTCGGCCGTGGTCTGGAAGGTTCCGTCGTGGTTGGGGAGGGTCTCCCCCATCTCCACGTCCTCGTGGATCTGCTCGCCGTCCTTCCTCCAAAAGAGGTCCGACGTCCTGGGGTAGAAACCCGTGGCGTGGCAGGTGATTGGAGAGGAAGGCGTCTTCTGCAGGAGAGACACCCTGGGAAGCTCTGCGCGCAAAGATGGAGAGAAGAGTGGAGGATGTGCATGGAGGAAAAGAAACAACTTGAAAGAGCGTCAAAGATGGACATTGTGTGTGAGCTCGAAAGACGCAGAGAAGGCGTGAGAGGACAATGTACCGGTTCTGGTCAGGAACTCCCTCCCATTGCTCACGTGCTTCTTCAAATATGAAGGACACACCTCAGTGAAGAAATTCTTGCGGTATTGACTCCTCTCTTCCAATTGGTCCCACTTGAGTTTGGTGATGAAAGCTTGCGGATGTGCTGCGATCCAGCTCATCGTCTTCAGCTCAAATGATATGAAGTCTTCTCCATCGTAACTGTAGTGCTGCCAACCATCAACCTCCCCAGTCTCATCATTCCATTCACAGCCGTACATCACCTGAAACATGTGAACACCTGAAAGGATGGCGCACAAGATTCAGCGAGGACGATGATCAGAGAGAAGCCAGCAGTGACAAAAAAGTGTCATTTGACGAGCAGAAGGTTGGACGTAAACAAACCTCCAGTTTGGTTGAAGCGCTTATGAAGGATTTCAATGTTGACTTTGAAGACCTGCTCAGTTCTAATACTGCCCGCCGTCTCTGTCTCCCAGTAGTGCGGATCATCTTCTGTGATTTTGTCCACCCAGTCTTGTTTCGCTTTTGCTTTCCTGTGGTTGCTGTCAAAGTGCACAATCTGAACGCCGTCAACATACCCGGCCTCCCAGTACTCTGGTAGCTTTGCAACTTGAGAGGCCGTCTGGAAATAATTGAGCGTGTGAATGACTGGAAGACAAACACAAAAATGACACACATGATCAAATCAATCTTCATATTTTCAATGATTCTGCCTGCAGATGGAACTTTGCAGCACTTGAAATTGGAAATGTCATGTTTCTCCAAACGGGTTCTTCCGCACAAACTTGTCAAACTCGAATTTGACAACCTGCCTATGTTTTTTTCTTTCGGTTGTTAATATGTTCAATTTCAGTGTGACACCCTAAGGGAGATATTCGATGCCCCTCAGCAGTGACTGACATCCACTGAGGAACGAAATCGAATGACGTAACTTTTGCCAACCTTCTTAATTTGTAAAAAAAAAAAAAAATCCACGAATGAGATGAGGCAATCCTATTGTTCAGACAAGTGAAACACTTTTAGATGTTACCTGTGTGTCTTGACATGCGGAGGAATTGACAATAAAGGAGACTTTGACTTTGACTTTGCTGACAGGGGGGGGGGGGGGGGCGCTAGGAATTCACTGGGGAGCCAAGGGGGCGCTAGTCTGAAAAAGTTTGGGAACCACTTAGATTCTTCACTTAGATTATTTAGATTCTAAATAAATGTCACTTGTCTGAACAAAAGAACTGCCTTATATAATTTACGGAGACATGATGACTCTTATCGAAATAATAATATAAGGAGGCTATACAATGTTTTTTTTTCTGAAATATTAGACACAATTTTATTGCCATGACTGTGAAATGTTAATTATTAATTGCAAAGACTCCCCTGTACAACATTTTATTCTTGTGCCGCGGCTTTTCCATATTTCATCGATTGCATGTTTATGCTGGGGCACAACACTTTGATTTGTGCCATTTTCAAGTTTTCCAACTTTATTACATTTATAATAATAGCAATGTTTACCGTATGACTGTGACAAAACGGGCGTTCAGGTGAAAGAACTTAAAATAACGACGCAACAGACGAGTGGCGAAAACGAAAGCAATAAACAATAATGGCTGCGTCACTTCCAAATCAAGAGCGTCAATCTTTAGGATAAGAAACCGAAAAGTCCAACTTACCAGGCGTCGCGCTGTATATTTGCACAGCCAAAACAAAGAATGCAAGTAAATTCATTGTAAACATCAAGTTGTTTTTCGATTTTCGTCAAGCAGGGTATTCGGTCATAGTTGCGACGCGGAAAAACTGAGAATCGCAGGACGCGTTTCCATTCCATCCCTCTTAAGCCAATCGGAGTTCAGCCTGGCGATGACGTCATTCAGTATGTTAATAAACTGGGCGTGGGGATGGCTGAGTCGTGGTACACTCGACTGTCTTGTGTGCGTGTGCGTGCGTGCGCGTCTTGAAAAGATATATATATATATATATATATATATATATATATAAATAAACCACGTGTTGAAACAGCGCCGCCCCTTGGGGTGCTGCGTAACTACAACGTAAATTAAAGTTTGGCTTTCCGTGTGGGCTTTTATCATTGAAAATATCCATAAACCCAGCTTGATTGCTGAACGTAGGTCATTTTTGCCGCCATATTGCATGTGGAATAGTGGAGCGCTTGTTGAAAAGATTCAACTATGGCCAGTTTTTTTACAAATCACTGATTACTCTGTTCTCACTTTTTAATTTGCCAAAAATAAATTAATAAGAATAAAACAATTCGAACAACTCGAGTATTTATTATTTATATAATATTCAGGAGGCTATATAATGATTTTCTTTGAAAGATTAGATACAATTTTCAAAGTCAAAGTCTGCTTTATTGTCAATTTCTTCACATGCCAAGACACACAAAGAAATCGAAATTCCTGCTCCTCAGATGTTACTGGATCTGGAATGTGTTTTGCCAGCTCAGGTCCCACACTTACAAAGAATTTATTAAAGTTGTTAGCCACTTCTCAGTGTTATTGATAATAAAATATTTCGGATAATGAATTTTTTTGAGAGCCATTTTTTATGACAGTATTCATTATATTCCATATTTCTTTGGTGTTATTTTTATGATCATTTAATATTTTTGTGAGAGTATTCTTTTCTAGCTGCTCTTTTAATAGGAGTTAGTTTATTCTTATATTGTTTGTATTTATTTTCTGACTCTTTAGTTGTCTGTCTCTCTGGACCACACCAACAAAGCCGAGAGGGGGATCTTGACGACCGGGCAACCCAAGGTCTCCATACAATATGCCTATGCCTGTGCCTTGGATAGGTCACTCATTGTCGCTGTCTTAGTGACAGAAACAATTCGGGAGACAGCAGTTACGAGTTCTAAGCCTGAGCCAATTGGCGTCAGCTCAGGCGCTACGGGTTGTCTCCAACGGTGGGAGGGATCATCGCAACCCACCTGTCATGGAAGAGCTTGATGAACCGCCCACTATTCAGGAGCTGTATAAGGCTGTCGATTCCCTATCCAGCGGTAAAGTCCCAGGAAATGACGGCATCCCCCCAGAGGTCATCAAAGCAGCCAAACAAACCAGCCTCCTCGTGCATCTCCACAAGCTACTCTTACAGTGCTGGGATGAAGGAAACGTGCCTCAAGACATGCGAGATGCCAAGATCATCACACAATACAAGAACCAAGGCGATAGAAGTGTTTGCAACAACTATCGCGGAATATCCCTACTCTCTGTCGTGGGAAAGACATTTGCCCGAGTTATACTAAACAGACTCTATCCACTGGCTGAACGGATTTATCCAGAATCCCAGTGTGGCTTTAGAACAGGGAGATCCACCATCGACATGATCTTCTCCTTAAGGCAACTGCAAGAGAAGTGTCGTGAGCAACAACGACCACTGTACATCGCCTTCATAGACCTAACGAAAGCCTTTGATTTGGTCAGAAGAACGGGTCTGTTCACACTCCTGCACAGAATTGGCTGTCCTCCTAAACTGCTGAGACTGATTGTCTCCTTTCACAAGGATATGAAAGGTACTGTACAGTGCGATGGATTAAAATCGGAACCCTTCCCAATTACAAGTGGGGTAAAGCAAGGCTGCGTCCTTGCCCCAACTCTCTTTGGCATCTTTTTTTCACTATTGCTACGATATGCCTTCGAGACATCCGAAGAAGGGGTGTACCTGGACACCCGAAGTGATGGCAGCCTATTTAACCTTCCCCGCCTTCGAGCAAAAACACGCGTGCGCAAAGTTCTCATTCGTGAAATGCTGTTGGCGGATGATGCGGCACTGACATCACGTACCGAAGCCGGCCTCCAAGACCTTATAAATGCCTTCGCCCATGCTTGTAGAGAGTTCGGTCTGACAATCAGCATAAAGACGACGAACATCTTAGCCCAAGGTGTCAGCTCTACCCCTCACATGTCAATTGACGACTGTTGCCTCGATGTGGTCGAAGATTTCACCTACCTTGGCTCCAACATCTCTAACAGTCTCAGCCTCGTCAAAGAGATCAATGGCAGAATCGGCAAGGCCTCATCGGTGCTAGCCCGCCTAGCAAAGAGGGTGTGGGAAAATAGCTCGCTCACCATTAAAACCAAGATCTCAGTGTATCAGGCCTCCGTGCTGAATACACTTCTGTATGGGAGCGAGAGCTGGACGCTGTATAGTCATCAGGCACGCAAGTTGAACAGTTTTCACCAGCGCTGTCTAAGAAGAATCCTCAACATCTCATGGCAGGATCACGTTTCCAACAAAGAGGTCTTGACCAGAGCAGGAATTTCCAGCATGTTTGCCATCCTTACAAACAGACGTCTGCGGTGGATCGGCCATGTATCCCGTATGCAAGATGGTCGACTTCCCAAAGACGTATTGTATGGTGAGCTCGCCTCTGGCTCTAGACCACTCGGAAGACCACTTCTCCGCTTCAAAGATGTTTGTAAACGGAGCTTGAAGGAGGGCAACATCGCACCAGCACAATTTGAGACACTGGCCGCAGATCGCTCAGGGTGGAAAGCCGTTACCAAATCAGTCATCAAGAAAACGGAAGAGAACAGAGAGAAGAAAATGGAAGAGAAAAGGGCTCAAAGACACAGAAGAGATGCTCAGCTACCCCGAAACTCTACTGCCTTTAGCTGTGACATCTGCAACAGGGCATGCGGCTCCAGAATTGGACTGTTCAGTCACAGAAGGAACTGCAGGTCCGGCAACCAATGACCACCAAGGCACATAATCCATAGTCTCTCGAGACTGACGGAAGCCAACAAACTCTATAACGTTTCATTGATGTACCATAAACCCATTCATAAAGCCACCTGGATACCTCCCAACCAAACCAGATTGACCACATATGCATCAACCGGAAGTTCAGACGGTCTCTCCTGGATGTGAGAGCAAAGAGGGGGGCAGACGCTGGATCGGACCACCACCTACTGGCTGCAAAACTCCAACTCCGCAATACCCCTGCTGGGAACAGAACAAAGTACAACATCCAGCTCTTCCGGGACATTAGAACAACTGAGCTGTGTAGAACCACCCTCCAGAACAGGTTTCAAGCCCTGCAAGAACAACCAGTGAAGGAATACTGGAAGAGCCTGAAAAGTGTATGGAAGGAGACCTGTCTGGAAGTTTTAGGGAAAAGGACAACAAACCATAAACCTTGGTTGTCAACCTGGAAAAAAGATAGAAGAAAGGAGGGCCAAAAAGGATACACTAAACAAATGCAAGACACGAGCGAGAAAGGCCGCAGCCCACAAGGACTACGAGGAAGCAAACGAGGAAGTAAGGAAAAGTGCCAAACGGGACAAGAAAAACTACATTGAGGCGCTGGCTAAAGAAGCACAGGAAGCAGCAGCACAAAACTACAGAGGCATCATGATGCTATCAACACCGAGCAAAGCGCTAAGCCGCATCATCTTAGAAAGACTACGGAAAGGAGTTGACGAGGAGCTCGGAGAAAATCAAGCTGCTTTCAGAAGTGGAAGATCATGGATTGACCAAATTGCTACCCTTAGGATCATCATAGAACAATCCAGAGAATGGAACACCCCGGCTTACGTAAATTTCATAGACTTCAAAAAGGCGTTTGACAGCGTAGACCGGAAGCTATCATGGAGCTTAACGGCACATTACGGAATACCCCGTAAGTTCATCAACATCGTCAAAAGCTCATATCAGGACATGCAGCGCCAAGTGCCGCACCAGGGACCAACACAGAAAACATTCACCGTGCTCACTGGAGCGAAACAGGGATGTCTAACCAAAACTATTTCAATCGATACTAAACTCAAAATCTTCAACTCCAAGGTCAAAACAGTGCTGCTATATGGATCAGAAACATGGAGGACCACCAAACACATCACCGCCAAACTGCAAACCTTCACAAACCACTGCCTAAGACGCATCCTCAGGATCTTCTGGCCCAACCGCATCAGCAACACCAGCCTATGGGACCGCACCAAACAAGAAACAATAGAGATACAGGCTTTGAGGAGGAAGTGGAGCTGGATAGGACATACCCTGAGAAAAACAACATGGCTAAAACCAAGCAGGCGTTTACATGGAACCCACAAGGCAAACGAAGCAGAGGGAGACCCAAAAACATCTGGAGAAGGAGCACAGAGCTGGATGTCAAGAAGATGGGACTGTCGTGGAAACAGCTGGAGAAAATGACACAAGACAGACGAGGGTGGAAACTCTTCATCGATGGCCTATCTTCTGAAAGGAATGCAAAGGCTTCAAGAAGAAAGAGAAGGAAGAAGTTTATTCTTATATTGTTTGTATTTATTTTCTGACTCTTTAGTTCTCGGTCTTATAAATTCTCTGTAAAGTGTATTTTTCTTTTTACAGGCATTTTGTAAGCCCTTTGTGATCCAGGGATGATCTCCATAATTTAGTTTCCTATTATTTACTGTGACAGGACAGTATTTGTCATATAACCTTTTGAAAATTGGCAAGAATTCCTCATATGCACAGTTAATGTTATTTTCATTGTATATAGTATCCCAGTTTTGTGACATTAAACCATTTTTCAATGCGTTTATTGTGTTTTAATTCTTCTGTATTCCAGTTTTTTGGCCGGTTGAGTCATTTTTTAGTTGTCATCAAAAACCATACAAACTGGCAAATGGTCACTGATGTCGCTGACTAATAACCCACTTATTGTGCTGTTTATAATGTCATTTGTGAATATATTATCAAAAAGAGTGGCACAGTGAGAAGTTATTCTGGTTGGTCTCGTGATTTTTGGATACAAGTTCAGGCTAGTTGTCAGTTGCTCATGGAAACCAGATGTGTCTGGTGCCAATGAGTCTACGTTCCTGGACCAAGGCCCAAACAATCCCGCACCAACCTGACCCGGTCACACTAGTGAGATATACATTGCATGATACCAGAATAAAAATGTTCCACACATTTCAATCTGTTGTTAACTACCATTGACATATCACCCTGACGTTTAATGTCTTTTCCACATAGATCGCAACTCCTCCGCCACCTTTGTTTGGTCCATCTATGTGTAGAAAGTCATATCCCTCCAGCTCAAAGTCCGCCCCTTTTACTGTGTTGATCCATGTTTCCATTATTGCAATCATGTTGAATGGGCGAGTAAAGTGATGAAGATAATCCTTAATGTTTGTGAAGTTGGCATACAGACTCCTACTGTTAATATGTAGAATGGACAGTTTGCTATCTTGATTGATTCCATTAAATTCTGTATAGTAACTGCAGTTATTGTTCATTGAGTTGAAGAGGTTATTATCCGGGTCTATATCATGTTCCATATCCAGTGAACTGTGGTCAGTGTATTGAAATGATTGTCGTGTTCATTAATCCTCGGAGTTATGTTCCTGCTGTCTTCAAGTGACTTCTTTCGGTGTGTGTCATGGTTGTGAGTGGAGTTTACCTTACAGTCCTGCAGGATGATCATTGGTATTGGTCCAGCTGTATCCCCTTGGACTGCAGGAAAGTAGCCACCTGTCGCTCCGTGGAGCTAACATCCAGATCACCGGGCTCCCCTCCCTCGTCAGCGGCCAATGGCCGGGCGATGATGGTCGGCAACCCTGCTTTCCAGGAAGGTGATTCTCTTTTCCTTTTCCTCATTCTGGATGCGGAGAGCTTTAAGCTCCTCAACCAGCTTAAGGAGAGCTTTCTGCTCCAGGCTGACAGCAGAGACTTCTTCAGTGAGGAAGTCCAACGCCTTTTTAATATCATCGACCTCCTCCACCGAAGAGAGGGGAGCCGCTGGTGCCTTCTTCGGACCCATGTTTGGGACGTGCTAGTTGTTTTTAGCGGTGTAGCAGGCAATTACAAGAAGGAGGGGGAGGGGCCTGTTTGTTGGCCGTGACTTGAAATGCAGAGCAGTTGAACATATGACAATCGATGATTTATTTGAATGCGTAACTGATGATGAAGAGTCTTTATTCCGAACATATTTCAAACATAAAAGGAGTGGAGAAATGAATACAAATCAAATACAATCAATAACACTTTAAAGTGCCAAATTTAAGTCACTGTGGAGCTGTATGTGGATTTAAAAAGCCAAATGATTGATTGATTGATTGATTGATTGATTGATTGATTGATTGATTGACACTTTCAACTTATTATCCTGTTTTATTTTTGCTTTTATGTAGCCATCCGCCATTTTTGAATTTTTTTTTAAACTGGTGGATATTTGGACTTTGCTTGAGTTCCTCACTTACACTGCTCCATAGTTTGACTCAGCGACTCAGCCTGTCATCTATTATAACCCCAAGAAATTTGTTTTCCTGCACCCTTTCAATTTCAATTCCATCGATTTCTATTCGTGCCTTCTTTTTTAATGAGATAAAGTATTGTATAAATATATTCCAATTGAAAAAAATCTATAACGACAGAACAAGAAGATTATATGGACAGCCGTAAGTGTCGACATTTCGCTTTATATTTATGAATTGAGTTATTTCTTGTCTGGTTTTGTATATATTTTCTCGTGAGGTGTTTAGTTTGTACTTGATGAAGTTTCTTGTTTTATTTTATTATTATGTGGAAGGGGGCAGGAACGATAAGATTTTCTTCAACTTGTTCCTTCTCAAGTATGTAAATATGCGTTTACTTGCTAAAGTTGAATTGTCTCTTGATCAAAATACACATAAAAAATAAAATAAAAATATCAAAAATAAACTCCACATGGACTTTTCTGTAAATAGGAATGTGTTTTGTATGTTTTTTTTAGAAGACAACAGAAAAAAGACGTGTTCTTTATGATACATTTCTTGCTTATCCTTGCTAAATTATATATCCAATACAGTGACCAGAAACCTCATTTCAAACATTTTTATAATGATACTCAAACTTGTATCAAATAGATCAGTAGCTCACTTAACAAAAAAGCACTTAAAAAAAAGCAACGCGTGATGCGGATATCACTTGTGGCATGTTGGCTCCCTCTAGCGGTATTTGGAAGAACTAGTGAAGTAAATACAATTAGAATTCACCGCACTTACTAAACCGTCGCACTTCAATTTGAAATAAGAAACATTTCCAAGTATTTCATACAGTTGTAATGTGATTCAATCAAGCGTGGCACCCAAGAAAAGAAGACATCCCTTCAACCTTAGTGGGGTTCATTCAATCCTTCTCAGAAGATGAGGTGCTGGCTGAGGGAGCATAAAAGAAAATACGTTCAAGGCATTGGCATTTTTTCAAAACAGCAAGCGAAAAACGTCTCACTTACAAGCTGGAGCGTAATTGGCTGAAATGGAAGAGAAGCGAGAGGAGATTAGGAATCGCCACAAACGGAGCCAACATTTGTGTCGTCGTTCACCTTGTTGGCTTTTGGGACGCTTGGCAAGGAACACCCCCATCGCCACCGCCACCGCCACCAAAGCCAGGACCACCAGCGGGACAGCGATGGCCACCGCCGTCTTCCTGTCTTCCTCTTCTTCACAAGGAAACGAGACACGTGAACGACTGTGGGCGTGACGCCGAGCCGTGTCCGACGCGTGGCTCACCCTGGATGCGCGCGTTGCTCAGGATGCTTTTGGCGTACAGCTTGGTGACCATCTCCTCCCGGACGCCATCCAGTTTGAACACGCATTCGTAGCGGCCCTCCGCGGCGGGCGTCAGCTCCACTTTCAGGTCGGCCGTGGTCTGGAAGGTTCCGTCGTGGTTGGGGAGGGTCTCCCCCATCTCCACGTCCTCGTGGATCTGCTCGCCGTCCTTCCTCCAAAAGAGGTCCGACGTCCTGGGGTAGAAACCCGTGGCGTGGCAGGTGATTGGAGAGGAAGGCGTCTTCTGCAGGAGAGACACCCTGGGAAGCTCTGCGCGCAAAGATGGAGAGAAGAGTGGAGGATGTGCATGGAGGAAAAGAAACAACTTGAAAGAGCGTCAAAGATGGACATTGCTTGAAAGACGCAGAGAAGGCGTGAGAGGACAATGTACCGGTTCTGGTCAGGAAGTCCCTCCCGTTGCTCACGTGCTTCTTCAACTCCGAAGGAAGCACCTCAGTGAAGAAATTCTTGCGGTATTGACTCCTCTCTTCCAATTGGTCCCACTTGAGTTTGGTGATGAAAGCTTGCGGATGTGCTGCGATCCAGCTCATCGTCTTCAGCTCAAATGATATGAAGTCTTCTCCATCGTAACTGACGTGGTCCCAACCATCAACCTCCCCAGTCTCATCATTCCATTCACAGCCTACCATCGTCTGAAACATGTGAACACCTGAAAGGATGGCGCACAAGATTCAGCGAGGACAATGATGAGAGAGAAGCCAGCAGTGACAAAAAAAGTGTCATTTGACGAGCAGAAGGTTGGACGTAAACAAACCTCCAGTTTGGTTGAAGCGCTTTTTAGCGATTTCAATGTTGACTTTGAAGGCCTGCGCATTTACAATACTGTTCGCCGTCTCTGTCTCCCAGTAGTGCGGATCATCTTCTGTGATTTTGCCCACCCAGTCTTGTGTCGCTTTTGCTTTCCTGTGGTTGCTGTCAAAGTGCACAATCTGAACGCCGTCAACATACGCGGCCTTCCAGTATTCTGGTAGATTTGCATCTTGAGAGGCCGTCAGGAAATAACTGAGCGTGTGAATGACTGGAAGACAAACACAAAAATGACACACATGATCAAATCAATCTTCATATTTTCAATGATTCTGCCTGCAGATGGAACTTTGCAGCACTTGAAATTGGAAATGTCATGTTTCTCCAAACGCGTTCTTCCGCACAAACTTGTCAAACTTGAATTTGACAACCTGCCTATGTTTTTTTCTTTCGGTTGTTAATATGTTCGATTTCAGTGTGACGCTCTAAGCGAGATATTCGATGCCCCTCAGCAGTGACTGACATCCACTGAGGAACGAAATCGAATGACGTAACTTTTGCCAACCTTCTTAATTTGTAAAAAAAAAAAAAAAAAATCCACTAATAATATGAGGCAATCCTTTTGTTCAGACAAGTGAAACACTTTTAGATGTTACCTGCTGACAGTTTCGATTGTGTCTCCCGTCTTCCTCACAGTCGAAACTGTCAGCAGGTAACATCTAAATAAATGTCACTTGTCTGAACAAAAGAACTGCCTTATATAATTTACGGAGACATGATAACTCTTATCGAAATAATAATGTAAGGAGGCTATACAATGTTTTTTTTCTGAAATATTAGACACAATTTTATTGCCATGACTGTGAAATGTTAATTATTAATTGCAAAGACTCCCCTGTACAACATTTCATTCTTGTGCCTCAGCTTTTCCATATTTCATCGATTGCATATTTATGCTGGGGCACATCACTTTGATTTGTGCCATTTTCAAGTTTTCCAACTTTATTACATTTATAATAATAGCAATGTATTCCCGTATGACTGTGACAAAACGGGCGTTCAAGTGAAAGAACTTAAAATGCGACGGTACAGACGAGTGGCGAAAACAAAAGCAATAAACAATAATGACTGCGTCACTTCCAAATCAAGAGCGTCAATCTTTAGGATAAGAAACCGAAAAGTCCTACTTACCAGGCGTCACGCTGTATATTTGCACAGCCAAAACAAATGCAAGTAAATTCATTCTAAACATCAAGTTGGTTTTCGATTTTCGTCAAGCAGGGTATTCGGTCAAAGTTGCGAGTCGTCGTCCAAGAGGCGAACGCGGAACAACAGCGAAGCGCTGGACGCGCTTCGATTACCTCTCAGGTAAGCCAATTGGAGTTCAGCCCAGCGATGACGTCACTCAGGACTGCCTGCAGCATGTGTTGTAACAAATAAATGAATAAATGAATAAACCGTGTGTTGCATGTTTGCTTCGAATATCGACATTTAAAAAATTATAAAATTGATATATTTACCAAAACAGCAACAAAAATAGTTTGTAATGAAAAAGAAAGAATGGTGCCCTTCCTTTTTTAAGACGTTATATTTGTAGTCAAGCACCTGCGTTGAAGTTAGATTTTTTCAGTTCGATATAGAAGTTAGATTTTATTATTTTTTTATTTCTTATATTGCAATGATTGGTCCCTTATGGAGATCTTTACTGTTTAAGAAGTTTCGTTTCGTTTCGTTTATTTCAAACGTGGAAAAAAAATTAGATTACTGTCCACAAATGAAAAGACAAGAAAAAATACATGCATATACATATATACACATACATACATACATACATACATACATACATACATACATACATACATACATACATACATACATACATACATACATACATACATACATACATACATACATACATACATACATACATACATACATACATACATACATACATACATACACATATACATACATACATAAACTAAAAGAGTAGCAATCAAGATACAACCACAAAGAAAACCATAAATCATATTCACATGCCTGAAAAGGAGTGGGAAGAAGTATAATTTATTTAATCCCCCGCCTTTTAATAATCCCTAAATACCCAGCCATAAATCATTTTGCCTCACTTATCCCAACAAAATACTAAATTACTAAATCCACCTGATGATCGCTAGAACACTAAACATATACCTACACAATATTAATACATACATATATCTCACACACAAACATTTAACATACATACATAGCTCAAATACAAAACAAAAATACCTGAATGATAAAAAAAAACAAAAAATAAAACAGCATGAACAACACAATGACAAACAAAAAGCAACAAAGAAACGTAAATAAATAAATACTAAGCACCCCATGATACTCAAACGCCCTCATTTCTGTACCTTGTAAAAATAATTTCTTCTTTATATCTTTTCTTTAAACTGATTGATGTTTGAACATTCCCTGAGCGTCCCCTCCAAAGTATTCCATGGCTTAACTCCACAAATTGAAATACAGAATGGTTTTTTTTGTAGTGCGGGCCTTTCTTATCCTGAAATCAAATGTTCCCCTTAAATGATGACCCCCTTCCCTTCCAGTGAAAAGATTCTGAATGTTAGTTGGCAACAGATTATTTTTTGCTTTGAAAAGTATTTGTGCTGTCCGGAATTCCACGATACCTTTTGAGTTTGATGAGTTTTGACTGTAAGAATAACGAATTTGCGTGATCCCTGTATCCTGCCCCATGAATGACCCGTATTGCTTTCTTTTGTAAAATAATAAGTGGATATATTGTGCTTATATAATTATGACCCCAGAGTTCTATACAGTACAGTATAAAGAAAAAACATAGCGAGGACTTGTGATCTCGCCAGAAAGATGAGTCGGCATCGAGTATTTGTCTCGGGTCCCCTGCCTGGGAGAGGCACTGATGAGAGGTTTAGTAGATTAGTCTCCCTTAATCGATGGATGGCTGGGTTCTGTAAAAAGCAGGGACTGTATTTTATAGATAACTGGTCCTCCTTCAGGGGCCGCCCCGACCTTCTGAGGAAGGACGGCCTTCACTCTTTCTAGGAATATAGATTACTGTTTGAGCCACTCATGACAGGTCACTTTAGATCAGGCCGGGGTCACAGGTGATTGGACCACCTGTTAGGATGGGTTTGGAGTCTGTTAAGTTAAAGTTAACTAGCGCTAGGCTAGACTCCCAGCATGCACATAGCTCCTCGTGTAGACTCGAGCGTGACAGTTTGAATAGTGCTACAGTACACGTAAACACACTAACGCTACCGCGCTAATAAACTTTTGAGAGGTGACGTCAGGCCTAGAGAACACAATCTTACTCGCATCTCGTGGAAAAATCCTTCGATAGATACGCACCCTGATCGACCGACGACACTTAAACTCGGTTTTATGAATATTAGATCGCTTCATACGAAAGCGGTCCTCGTTAATGACCTCATCACGGAACGTAATCTAAACGTTTTTGGTCTTTGCGAGACCTGGTTAAAACCGAATGAACTGCTGCCGCTCAACGAGGCCTCGCCTCCAAATTTTGTGAGCTCGCATGTGGCCCGTCCTCGAAGAAAGGGTGGGGGTGTCGCCGTCATCTCAAATTCCGAGCTTAGATTTAGGCCTCGTTCGATTAACGTATTTAAAACAAGGAAGTAAGGAAAAGTGCCAAACGGGACAAGAAAAACTACATTGAGGCGCTGGCTAAAGAAGCACAGGAAGCAGCAGCACAAAACAATCTCAAGGAACTTTACATGACCACCAGGAAACTAGCTGGGAAGTTCAGACAGAACAACACACAAATCCGGAATAAAGAGGAACGACTCCTCACCACCAAGGAGGAACAACACCTGTATTCCAGTTTTTTGGACCGGTTGAGTCATTTTTTAGTTGTCATCAAAAACCATACAAACTGGCAAATGGTCACTGATGTCGCTGACTAATAACCCACTTATTGTGCTGTTTATAATGTCATTTGTGAATATATTATCAATAAGAGTGGCACAGTGAGAAGTTATTCTGGTTGGTCTCGTGATTTTTGGATACAAGTTCATGCTAGTTGTCAGTTGCTCATGGAAACCAGATGTGTCTGGTGCCAATGAGTCTACGTTCCTGGACCAAGGCCCAAACAATCCCGCACCAACCTGACCCGGTCACACTAGTGAGATATACATTGCATGATACCAGAATAAAAATGTACCACACATTCCAATCTGTTGTTAACTACCATTGACATATCACCCTGACGTTTAATGTCTTTTCCACATAGATCGCAACTCCTCCGCCACCTTTGTTTGGTCCATCTATGTGCATAAAGTCATATCCCTCCAGCTCAAAGTCCGCCCCTTTTACTGTGTTGATGCATGTTTCCGTTATTGCAATCATGTTGAATGGGCGAGTAAAGTGATGAAGATAATCCTTAATGTTTGTGAAGTTGGCATACAGACTCCTACTGTTAATATGTAGAATGAACAGTTTGCTATCTTTATTGATTCCATTAAATTCAGTATAGTAACTGCAGTTATTGTTGATTGAGTTGAAGAAGTTGTTATCCGGGTCTATATCATGTTCCAAATCCAGTGAACTGTGGTCAGTGTATTGAAATGATTGTCGTGTTCACTAATCCTCGGAGTTATGTTCCTGTTGTCTTCAAGTGACTTCTTTCGGTGTGTCATGGTTGTGAGTGGCGTTTACCTTACAGTCCTGCAGGATGATCATTGGTATCGGTCCAGCTGTATCCCCTTGGACTGCAGGAAAGTAGCCACCTGTCACTCCGTGGAGCTAACATCCAGTTCACCGGGCTCACCTCCCTCGTCAGCGGCCAATGCTCGGGCGTATGACCGGGCTTTGATGTTGATGATCACATCGTTAATTCTGGTGTTCTGCTCCAGGTCGGCAACCCTGCTTTCCAGGAAGGTGATTCTCTTTTCCTTTTCCTCATTCTGGATGCGGAGAGCTTTAACCTCCTCAACCAGCTTAAGGAGAGCTTTCTGCTCCAGGCTGACAGCAGAGACTTCTTCGGTGAGGAAGTCCAACGCCTTTTTAATATCCTCGACCTCCTCCACCGAAGAGACGGGAGCCGCTGGTGCCTTCTTCGGACCCATGTTTGGGACGTGCTAGTTGTTTTTAGCGGTGTAGCAGGCAATTACAAGAAGGGAGGGGGGGGGGGGGGGGGGGGCTGTTTGCTGGCTGTGACTTGAAATGCAGAGCAGTTGAACGTATGACAATCGATGATTTATTTGAATGCGTAACTGATGATGATGAGTCTTTATTCCGACCATATTTCAAACATAAAAGGAGGGGGAAATGAATACAAATCAAATACAATCAATAACACTTTAAAGTGCTATATTTAAGTCACTGTGGAGCTGTATCAAAGTCAAAGTCAAAGTCACCTTTATTGTCAATTTCTCCACATGCCAAAGACACACAAAGAAACCAAAATTTGTATGTGGGTTTAAAAAGCAAAAGGATTGATTGATTAATTGATTGATATCTATTTCGAACATACTAACTAAAGTGTCATATGTAAGTCCGTACAACAAACAAACAATAAACCAACAAACTGGAAAAAATCAAACACAAAGAATGCTCGAAAAGGAGTAGGAAGAAGCATATCTTTTTAGATTCCTACCCCTTTCTCAATTTATCCGATAAACTAATGATTCAACGTATAAATCTACACACTTTCAATTCAATATTCTGTTTTATTTTTACTTTTATGTAGCCATTTGGCATTTTTAGTCCTTGTACCTGCTAAAAAACATATTTTTGAACATCTTTTAAATTGGTGGATATTTGGACTTTGCTTGAGTTCCTCACTTACACTGCTCCATAGTTTGACTCAGCGACTCAGCCGGTCATCTATTATAACCCCAAGAAATTTGTTTTCCTGCACCCTTTCAATTTCAGTTCCATCGATTTCAGTTCCATCAATTTCTATTCGTGCCTTTTCTTTTCAATGAGATAAAGTATTGTATAAATATACTCCAATTGAAAAAAATCTATAACGACAGAACAAGAAGACTATATGGACAGCCGTAAGTGTCGACATTTCGATCTACACACTTTCAATTCAATATTCTGTTTTATTTTTACTTTTATGTAGCCATTTGGCATTTTTAGTCCTTGTACCTGCTAAAAAACATATTTTTGAACATCTTTTAAATTGGTGGATATTTGGACTTTGCTTGAGTTCCTCACTTACACTGCTCCATAGTTTGACTAAGCCGGTCATCTATTATAACCCTAAGAAATTTGTTTTCCTGCACCCTTTCAATTTCAGTTCCATCAATTTCTATTCGTGCCTTCTCTTTTCAATGAGATAAAGTATTGTATAAATATATTCCAATTGAAAAAAATCTATAACGACAGAACAAGAAGATTATATGGACAGCCGTAAGTGTCGACATTTCGCTTTATATTTATGAAATGAGTTATTTCTTGTCTGGTTTTGTATATATTTTCTCGTGAGGTGTTTGGTTTGTACTTGATGAAGTTTTGCACTTATTATCTTGTTTTATTTTATTATTACGTGGAAGGGGGCAGGAACGATAAGATTTTCTTCAACTTGTTCCTTCTCAAGTATGTAAATATGCGTTTACTTGCTAAAGTTGAATTGTCTATTGATCAAAATACACATCAAAAATAAAATAAAAATATCAAAAATAAACTCCACATGGACTTTTCTGTAAATAGGAATGTGTTTTGTACGTTTTTTTTAGAAGACAGATAAAAAGACGTGTTCTTTATCATAGATTTCTTGCTTATCCTTGCTAAATTATATATCTAGTACAGTGACCAGAAACCTCATTTCAAACATTTTTATAATGATACTCACACTTGTATCAAATTAATCAGTAGCTCGCTTAACAAAAAAGCACTTAAAAAAAAAGCAACGCGTGATGCGGATATCACTTGTGGCATGTTGGCTCCCTCTAGCGGTATTTGGAAGAACTAGTGAAGTAAATTCAATTAGAATTCACTGCACTTGAAAAACTGTCGCACTTCAATTTGAAATAAGAAACATTTCCAAGTATTTCATACAGTTGGAATGTGATGATTCAATCAAGCGTGGCACCCAAAAAAAGAAGACATCCCTTCAACCTTAGTGGGGTTCATTCAATCCTTCTCAGAAGATGAGGTGCTGGCTGAGGGAGCATAAAAGAAAATACGTTCAAGGCATTGGCATTTTTTCAAAACAGGAAGAGCAAAACGTCTCACTTACAAGCTGGAGCGTAATTGGCTGAAATGGAAGAGAAGCGAGAGGAGATTAGGAATCGCCACAAACGGAGCCAACATTTGTGTCGTCGTTCACCTTGTTGGCTTTTGGGACGCTTGGCCAGGAACACCCCCACCGCCACCGCCACCAAAGCCAGGACCACCAGCGGGACAGCGATGGCCACCGCCGTCTTCCTGTCTTCCTCTTCTTCACAAGGAAACGAGACAGGTGAACGACTGTGGGCGTGACGCCGAGCCGTGACCGACGCGTGGCTCACCCTGGATGCGCGCGTTGCTCAGGATGCTTTTGGCGTACAGCTTGGTGACCATCTCCTCCCGGACGCCATCCAGCTTGAACACGCATTCGTAGCGGCCCTCCGCGGCGGGCGTCAGCTCCACTTTCAGGTCGGCCGTGGTCTGGAAGGTTCCGTCGTGGTTGGGGAGGGCCTCCCCCATCTCCACGTCCTCGTGGATCTGCTCGCCGTCCTTCCTCCAAAAGAGGTCCGACGTCCTGGGGTAGAAACCCGTGGCGTGGCAGGTGATTGGAGAGGAAGGCGTCTTCTGCAGCAGAGACACCCTGGGAAGCTCTGCGCGCAAAGATGGAGAGAAGAGTGGAGGATGTGCATGGAGGAAAAGAAACAAATTGAATGAGCGTCAAAGATGTTACATTGTGTGTGAGCTCGAAAGACGCAGAGAAGGCGTGAGAGGACAATGTACCGGTTCTGGTCAGGAAGTCCCTCCCGTTGCTCACGTGCTTCTTCAACCAAAATGGACACACCTCAGTGAATTCATTCTTTTTGACTTGATTGTACTCGTTGTTTTGGTCCCACTTGAGTTTGGTGATGAAAGCTTGCGGATGTGCTGCGATCCAGCTCATCGTCTTCAGCTCAAATGATATGAAGTCTTCTCCATCGTAACTGTGGTGCTCCCAACCATCAACCTCCCCAGTCTCATCATTCCATTCACAGCCCTGCATCACCTGAAGCATGTGAACACCTGAAAGGATGGCGCACAAGATTCAGCGAGGACGATGATCAGAGAGAAGCCAGCAGTGACAAAAAAAGTGTCATTTGACGAGCAGAAGGTTGGTTGTAAACAAACCTCCAGTTTGGTTGAAGCGCTTTTTAGCGATTTCAATGTTGACTTTGAAGGCCTGCTCAGCACCAATACTGTTCGCCGTATTTGTCTCCCAGTAGTGCGGATCATCTTCTGTGATTTTGTCCACCCAGTCATGTTTCACTCTCGTCTTCCTGTGGTTGCTGTCAAAGTGCACAGTCTGAACGCCGTCAACATACCCGGCCTCCCAGTACTCTGGTAGCTTTGCAACTTGAGAGCCCGTATAGAAATAATTGAGCGTGTGAATGACTGGAAGACAAACACAAAAATGACACACATGATCAAATCAATCTTCATATTTTCAATGATTCTGCCTGCAGATGGAACTTTGCAGCACTTGAAATTGGAAATGTCATGTTTCTGGAAACGCGTTCTTCCGCACAAACTTGTCAAACTCGAATTTGACAACCTGCCTATGTTTTTTTCTTTCGGTTGTTAATATGTTCAATTTCAGTGTGACACCCTAAGGGAGATATTCGATGCCCCTCAGCAGTGACTGACATCCACTGAGGAACGAAATCTAATGACGTAACTTTTGCCAACCTTCTTAATTTGTGAAAAAAAAAAAATCCACGAATGAGATGAGGCAATCCTATTGTTCAGACAAGTGAATCACTTTTAGATGTTACCTGTGTGTCTTGACATGCAGAGGAATTGACAATAAAGGAGACTTTGACTTTGCTGACAGGGGGGGGCGCTAGGAATTCACTGGGGAGCCAAGGGGGCGCTAGTCTGAAAAAGTTTGGGAACCACTTAGATTCTTCACTTAGATTATTTAGATTCTAAATAAATGTCACTTGTCTGAACAAAAGAACTGCCTTATATAATTTACGGAGACATGATGACTCTTATCGAAATAATAATGTAAGGAGGCTATACAATGTTTTTTTTTCTGAAATATTAGACACAATTTTATTGCCATGACTGTGAAATGTTAATTATTAATTGCAAAGACTCCCTTGTACAACATTTCATTCTTGTGCCTCGGCTTTTCCATATTTCATCGATTGCATATTTATGCTGGGGCACATCACTTTGATTTGTGCCATTTTCAAGTATTCCAACTTTATTACATTTCTAATAATAGCAATGTATTGCCGTATGACTGTGACAAAACGGGCGTTCAGGTGAAAGAACTTAAAGTAACGACGCAACAGACGAGTGGCGAAAACGAAAGCAATAAACAATAATGACTGCGTCACTTCCAAATCAAGAGCGTCAATCTTTAGGATAAGAAACCGAAAAGTCCAACTTACCAGGCGTCACGCTGTATATTTGCACAGCCAAAACAAAGAATGCAAGTAAATTCATTGTAAACATCAAGTTGTTTTTCGATTTTCGTCAAGCAGGCCATTCGGTCAAAGTTGCGACTTGTCGTCCAAGAGGCGAACGCAGAACAACAGCGAAGCGGATGAGGCGTTGCCATTACATCCCTCTTAAGCCAATCGGAATTCAGCCTGGCGATGACGTCACTCATTATGTTAATAAACTGGGTGTGGGGATGGCTGAGTGTCGTGGTACACTCCACTGTCTTGTTGTGTGCATGGAGCATGAGTTCGACTCCCGCATATGACTGTGCGTGTGCGTGCATCTTAAAAAAATCAATCAATCTATCTATCTATATAACTAATCCTCACCCCCCGTGGGTGGTCTCTTTTTCCCTTCAAGCTCGGGTCCTCTACCAGAGGCCTGGGAGGTTGAGGGTTCTACGCAGTATCTTTGCTGTTCCTAGTACTGCACTTTTCTGGACTGAGATGTCAGATGTTTTTCCTGGGATCTGTTTCAGCCACTCCTCCAGTTTGGGGGTTACTGCCCCTAGTGCTCCAATGACCACAGGTACCACTTCACTCTCCAGGCCTTCTCCAGCTCTTCTCTGAGCCCTTGAGATTTCTCAAGTTTCTCATGTTCCTTTTTCCTAATGTTGCCATCATTTGGAATGGCTATGTCAACCACAACGGCTTTCCTCTGCTCTTTGTCCACCACCACAATGTCCGGTTGGTTCGCCATTACCATTCTGTCTGTCTGGATCTGGAAGTCCCAGAGGATCTTGGCTTGGTCATTCTCTACCACCTTTGGAGGTGTTTCCCACTTGGATCTTGGGACTTCCAGTCCATACTCTGCACAGATGTTCCTGTACACGATTCCAGCTGCTTGGTTATGGCGCTCCATGTATGCTTTACCTGCCAGCATCTTACACCCTGCAGTTATGTGCTGGATTGTCTCAGGACCTTCTTTGCACAATCTACACCTGGGGTCTTGTCTGGTGTGGTAGATTTGGGCCTCTATTGCTCTGGTGCTCAAGGCCTGTTCTTGTGCAGCCAGGATCAGTGCCTCTGTGCTGTCCTTCAGACCAGCTCTTTCTAGCCATTGGTAGGATTTCTGGATATCAGCCACTTCAGCTATGTTTCGGTGGTACATCCCATGTAGGGGCTTGTCCTCCCATGATGGTCCCTCCAGCACCTCATCTTCCTTTGATGCCCATTGTCTGAGACATTCACTGAGCACGTGATCCATTGGGGCCTTATCCCTGATGTACTTATGGATCTTGGATGTTTCATCTTGGATAGTGGCTCTCACGCTCGCTAGTCCTCGGCCTCCTTCTTTACGGCTAGTGTACACTCTCAGGGTGCTGGACTTGGGGTGGAACCCTCCATGCATGGTTAGGAGCTTCCATGTCTTGATATCTGTGGTCTGTATATCCTCCTTTGGCCACCGTATGATTCCTGCAGGGTATCTGATTACTGGTAGGGCGTAGCTGTTAACGGCTAGGGACTTGTTCTTGCCGTTGAGCTGACTTCTTAGGACTTGCCTTACTCGATGGAGGTATTTGGCTGTGGCTGCTTTCCTTGTTTCCTCGTCAAGGTTGCCATTTGCCTGTGGAATTCCAAGGTATAGCCCGTCTTGTTGATTATTTGGCTGAGGGGGTTCAGTCCTATACAGAACAGCATTGGGGACAGACCGTCTCCTTGGTATATACCACATTTGATGGTCACGTGTGCAAGCGGCTTGCCATTGGCTTCAAGTGTGGTTTTCCACCGTCTCATCGAGTTGGCGATGAAGGTTCTCAGAGTCCCATTGATGTTGTACAGCCTCAAGCATTCAGTGATCCAAGTATGTGGCATTGAGTCATATGCTTTCTTGTAATCAATCCAGGCAGTGCTCAGGTTGGTACGTCTGGTTCTGCAGTCTTGGGTGACTGTTCTATCCAGCAGGAGCTGATGTTTTGCTCCTCTGGTATTTTTACCAATCCCTTTCTGAGCAGTGCTCACGTATTGATCCATGTGCCCGCTGATCTTATCGGATATTATGCCCGACATCAGCTTCCATGTTGTGGAGAGGCAGGTGATTGGCCGGTAGTTGGATGGGACTGTACCCTTTGAAGGATCCTTCTGGATCAGGATCGTACGCCCTTGGGTTAGCCATTCAGACACACACACACACACACACACACACACACACACACACACACACACACACACGTACATACATACATACATACATACATATACACACATAGATACACACATAAACTCAAAGAGTAGCAATCAAGATACAACCACAAAGGAAACCATAAATCAGGGGTGGGCAATTACTTTTTACAAGGGGCCACATGAAAAACCTGAGTTGTGGCTTTACCTTTCATTTCTGTGAAGAAATACTTGGCAGTCCATGTCTTGTTGAAAACACGGCGCTCCTTGTCAACTTTTCTTTTCTGAGGGTCAGCACACGTTTCTCGGGCAGCATTACTTTGCACTGTTCACCTTCACGCACAGCTCACATACACGGACGCTACACGGAAGTGCGACGCCTTTCAAAATAAAAGCGAAATAGTTGTATTGTACGTACGACACTAATTTTTATTTATTTTTTAAATTACGATTGGCCTCATGCGGGCCGGACAGGGACGCACAACGGGCCGGATGTGGCCCGCGGGCCGTAATTTGCCCAGGGTTGGAAGAGAAGTGATTTCAGAGCCTTCTTAAATTGGTGAGAAGAAAAGTCCCATAAAAATAGTGGCAACGAATTGTAAATCTTTGACCCTCTCTAGCCTATGAGATTTCCAGGACAATGATCCATCAATCATAATGCCAAGGAATCGTGTAGAACACATGTAGGGATGTTGTCAATATATGTTGCTGGCGATTTGTTAAATATATGAGATTTGAGACCAAAACGTATGACGTTTTTTTTTTTTTTTTTTTTAATATTAAGTCAACCGCAAGTTTACCAAGTTCTTCATTTACGACCCTTATAACGGTGTTGGGGTCTTTGTGAGAGTACAGGACGCTTGCGTCGTCTGCGAATAAAATTTCGGACAGTTTATCTGAGACATTTGACAGGTCGTTAATGTGTATCAAAAATAACAAAGGCCCAAGAATCGATCCTTGAGGCACTCCGGATTGCATATAAAGTATGGCAGAATTGGTTCCATTGTAGGATACAAACTGTTGTCTGTCTTGTCGATAACTCTTGAACCAGAGAAGCGCATTCTTTTTTTACTCCAATACGATACCGTTTTTGCAATTGAATATGGTGATTGACCGTGTCAAATGCCTTCAATAAATACCTATTGTGTTTTCCTTTCTATTCCTCGTACTATATATTTCATTTACTAAATGTAAGAGGGCCATGTAAGTTGTATGTTTTTCCTGAACCCATTACTGGTGTGTATATAAAATATTGTATTTGTTGAGATGTTCCATTAATCTACGGTAAACAAGTTTTTCAAGTATTTTTGATATAGCAGGCAAAACAGAAATAGGTCTATAATGATCGGAAATGGCTGGGTCATCGTCTTTATGAATTGGGACAATTTGGGCTATTTTGAGTTCAGAAGGAACTGTTCCTTGGTCTAATGAAAGGTTGAAAATATGAGTGAAAGGCTGTACAATATGTTCCTGGATGGTTTTCAATAATTCACGGTCAGTATTGTCACAACCTGGAGAAGAATCTTTCAGACTCGCGAGCGTCTTCCGAACCTCATCTTCAGAAACAGCTGAGAAATTCATATGGTCTAGGATAGGAGAATTCATGAATTCGAGGGGATTATGGTTACTATGTGAGATCTTTGAGGCCTGAGTAGGACCAACTTCTGAGATAAATGTCTTGAAATTGTTTCTTGAGGGTCAGAAATGAGCCCTCCTTTAGCCTTGAATTCTTTAGATAGTTTCTTGCTTTTTTTGTTTTTATTGAGGATACAGTTCATTGTTTTCCACAACATGTCATTTTTATGTTTAGTAAGCTCTTTGTTGCAATAATGTTGTCTAGCTCCTCTAATAATATGATTTAATTTGTTTCTATCGTTTTTCAATTGAGCATGATTAATTAGATTAAACGAATACTGAGCAGTAGGTACAGTGCAATCAGGTAAATATGAGGTGAGTTATACTATGCGGGATAAAATACATGAGGGATATGACTGGCTAAGTATTTACAATAAGGTGCAGTAGAACAAATATTTGCAGGCGGTACTAGAGTGCTAATTATAAATATAGGGTTATAAAATATATAGTGTGTCAGTATAACCAGATATGGACAGATATGGTGTTGGACGAAGAAGATATTGTTTGTACAATCTATGTTTAGTATTTACAGATTTGATGATGGCTGACGTTCTCCATGCTTTGAAGGGGTTATGATGAGGTTTGGAAGACACCAATCTAAACACAGCTTGAGAGATACATTGTGTGAGATTCTTGTGGGTCTACAGATTGAAGGGTATCGGTCCATGGATGCTTGCTGATCACTGACTTAAATTTAGCTGTGTTTGTGACATTAACTGTTCTCTTATATTTACAAGCTTTTGATGTTAGCTCAATGTGTTTCTTGGATATTATTAAGTTGGACAGCGATCAGCAACCTCCATGCACAGAACCCCTGATTTACAGCTTACACCCAACTCATTCGTAAAAAGATTGTCTATCAGAGCGGCGGACGTCTCCGTCACTCTGTTTGGAACTGATATCAATAAATTCCTTCGTTCGATTATTCTTCAGGTGCTCTATAATGTTAATATTTAAATCACCCATTAAATAACTTTTTTTTCCCCTTCTTTAGAAATTGTGTCAAGAACCTTAGCTAAGTCACTTTTGAAATCAGACAGGCTCGAGCTAGGTCATAGGTCGGCAACCCATCCCGGAGCCATGGGTTGCCGACCTATGACCTAGCCACATGTGACTCTTTCATCCTTCTGTTGTGGCTCCCTGTGACTTTGGAAAATAATCAGTATTTTATAAAAATTAAATTTTATTTTAGTTTGTTCATTTTAAAATATAATTCTGAATTTGAAGATTATGGTAAACTTGTAACATTAAAATTAAACCTTTTTAATTTTTTTACCGCCCAAAATATGCGTCACATCCGCCGATGTGCGACATTCGATTTCCTGGCGTCCCTCACGTCCGGCAGCCGGCGTTTTTCCAGCACACTACTATAAAAGTGACATAAATACATAACTATATATTAAGTGAAGTAGTCCGTTTTTTTAATTCAGGAGGACAACTGACAGAAGCAGACTGCGCATTTTTTTGGTTTGCATTGTTCGTTCAGTGCTGGTGGATAATATTTGGATAAGTTTGGATTTTTATCTCATAAATAAGAGGACAGGTGACTGCAGGCTGTTTGCATTTTTTGCTCAGTGGGTTGGGTAAGTTTGGATTTTTATTTCTTAAATACGAGGACTCAAATAGACACCGGGTATTTTATTTGAAATTAAGCATCAACCAAGTGTAAAATGCAGAAATAAAATTCTGTGTTCTCTGCAGCAGTTTGTTGATTTCATTTTCATAAATGCAATAGTTTTTTGTACATAGCATAATATATAGTACATGCATCATATATATAATGATGTCAAAATGGGTTGTGGCTCCAGGTGCTTTCTTTTTATTGGGGGGCGGTCCCAAATGGCTCTATGAGTAAAAAAGGTTGCCGACCCCTAAGCTAGGTGGTCTGTCGATACATGCGACAATGGACTGGTTCGTTTCAACAAAGACAGCTTCAGCAGAAGACACAAAATAGTTTTCAATGTCAGATCGCTCTTTAAATACCATGTTAGAGTTAAGCTATAAGGAGACGCCTCCCCCCCACTTGGTCATTTCTGTATCTATAAATATGGCTGTAGTTACTCAATTTATACAATTCAGCAGTGTCATCATTCCACCAAGTTTCAGTTAATCCAATTACTTTAAAAGAGAAATCAAGACTAGTCAAAAATAGAGCTAAAGTGCCATAAGTTGCCTTCCGGCTGCAAACATGAAAGTGAATGATGGAAAAATCACTGTTCATGCTTTGGTGGGTGACAGAGGATTTAAATTCATTCCCAGAATAGTAGTCAGATATACAAATAGAACCTAGAAAAACAGTTTGTGTCCGGGTCAGTATTATATCAAATGTTCGATGTCATGTTAACCTGTTAGGGAGAAAAAAAAAAGTTAAAAAAATAAATCATTGATATTTGGATACATGGATTCAGTCCTGCAGTGGCTTCCGTGGTTTGATTACCAGCCGGTCATAATTGATGACAGCATCGTTTCCATTCTCCCTGGCTTGTTTCATTGCAGGAATGAGGTCAGCTCTCTTTTTCCTGAACAGATCAGAGAAGTCCTCATTTACGTAAATTGAAGTGTTCTTAAGACGGGCTCTCGCTTTGGTCATGATGAGTTCTTTGTCTTTGTAGCTTCAGAATTTCACAACCATTGGCCTTGGTTTTCCAGTGTTCTGTTTCACAGATCCAGTAGAGTGGGCTCCTTCGATTTCAATAGAGTCAATTTTCAGTTTGGCGCACAAGAACTCTCTGACCTTCTGCTCACTGTCTGCCCAGGACTCAGAGGAACTGTCCTGTTGTAGACCATCAGTAATGACATTGTTTCGTCGACTCTGATTTTCTCTGTAGTCAATTTTGGAAATGATGTCATTGTTTTGATAGTTTGTAGACTGAGAAGGCAGAGCCTGCAGTTGTGTTTCAAGAGAGCCAACTTCCTTCTCAATCTCTCTCAGGTCATCAATTTGGCCTTGCGAAAACTGAAGACTAGATTTGACCTCCTGAAGCTCTTTCATGAGTCCGTCGATTCTTGCAGTTGTAGATTCCATGATCATCTTGGTGAAGTTCATGAAGGTTGCTTCTTGTCTGTTGAGCATTTCCACATAGAACTCCTTCTGTTCAGCCATCATCTCTTTCAATGCCTCCGCGGTGACAAAATCTCCATCACGACTGATGGTTTTTTTTGTTGCCCCGGGACATGTTGATCCGCTGGTTCGGGATGAGATGAACTTAGTGCAGTGGGATCCTTGAATATTCTCAGTCAGACTGCCTTTGTCTCTGGTTCAGGCTGGTCCAGCACAGCAGGTGTGTAGGCCGAGGAAGAGTGAATCCACCAAATATCAGGAATCACAGAAATCATCCACCAATGTTGTTTGCGTATGCTCTTTGCTACTTTATGAATCGTTGAATAGTCCTTTAAACTAAAAACATTACAATCCGTAGTATAGGGTTAGGGTTAAAAAAAATTATTGCCGTGACTGTGAAATGTTAATTATTAATTGCAAAGACTCCCCTGAACAACATTTCATTCTTGTGCGTAGGCTTTCCCACATTTCACCCATTGCATATTTATGCTGGGGCACATCACTTTGATTTGTGCCATTTTCAAGTTTTCCAACTTCATTACATTTCTAATAATAGCAATGCATTCCCGTATAACTCTGACAAAACGGGCGTTCAGGTGAAATAACTTAAAATGCCGACGGAACACACGAGTGGCGAAAACGAAAGCAATAAACAATAATGACTGCGTCACTTCCAAATCAAGAGCGTCAATCTTCAGGATAATAAAACGAAAAGTACTTACCAGGCGTCACGCTGTATATTTGCACAGCCAAAACAAATGCAAGTAAATTCATTCTAAACATCAAGTTGGTTTCCGATTTTCGTCAAGCAGGGTATTCGGTCAAAGTTGCAACTCGTTGTCCAAGAGGCGAACGCGGAAAAACAGCGAAGCGCATAACGCGCGTCGATTACGTCCCACGTCAGCCAATCGGAGTTCAGCCTGGCGATGACGTCACTCAGGACTGCTTGCAGTGTGTTGCAATGAATGAATGAATGAATGAATGAATGAATGGATGGATGGATGGATGGATGGATGGATGGATGGATGGATGGATGGATGGATGGATGGATGGATGGATGGATGGACGGACGGACGGACGGACAGATAGATAAATCGTGTGTTGCACGTTTGCTCCGAATATCGCCATTTAAAAAATTATAAAATTGATATATTTACCAAAACAGCAACAAAAATAGTTTGTAATGAAAAAGAAAGAATGGTGCCCTTCCTTTTTTAAGACGTTATATTTGTAGTCAAGCACCTGCGTTGAAGTTAGATTTTTTTTAGTTCGATATAAAAGTTAGATTTTATTAATTTTTTATTTCTTATATTGCAATGATTGGTCCCTTATGGAGATCTTTACTGTTTAAGAAGTTTCGTTTCGTTTCGTTTATTTCAAACGTGGAAAAAAAATTAGATTACTGTCCACAAATGAAAAGACAAGAAAAAATACATGCATATACATATATACACATACATACATACATACATACATACATACATACATACATACATACATACATACATACATACATACATACATACATACATACATTCATTCATTCATTCATTCATTCATTCATTCATTCATTCATACATTCATTCATACATACATACATACATACATACATACATACATACATACATAAACTAAAAGAGTAGCAATCAAGATATAACCACAAAGGAAACCATAAATCATATTCACATGCCTGAAAAGGAGTGGGAAGAAGTATAATTTATTTAATCCCCCGCCTTTTAATAATCCCTAAATACCCAGCCATAAATCATTTTGCCTCACTTATCCCAACAAAATACTAAATTACTAAATCCACCTGCTGATCGCTAGAACACTAAACATATACCTACACAATATTAATACATACATATATCTCACACACAAACATTTAACATACATACATAGCTCAAATACAAAACAAAAATACCTGAATGATAAAAAAAAAACAAAAAATAAAACAGCATGAACAACACAATGACAAACAAAAAGCAACAAAGAAACGTAAATAAATAAATACTAAGCACCCCATGATACTCAAACGCCCTCATTTCTGTACCTTGTAAAAATAATTTCTTCTTTATATCTTTTCTTTAAACTGATTGATGTTTGAACATTCCCTGAGCGTCCCCTCCAAAGAATTCCATAGCTTAACTCCACAAATTGAAATACAGAATGTTTTTTTTTGTAATGCGGGCCTTTCTTATCCTGAAATCAAATGTTCCCCTTAAATGATGACCCCCTTCCCTTCCAGTGAAAAGATTCTGAATGTTAGTTGGCAACAGATTATTTTTTGCTTTGAAAAGTATTTGTGCTGTCCGGAATTCCACGATACCTTTTGAGTTTGATGAGTTTTGACTGTAGGAATAACGAATTTGCGTGATCCCTGTATCCTGCCCCATGAATGACCCGTATAGCTTTTGAAGGAATGAGGTCGAAATACAAAAAGTCCTGCCTCGCTACAAAAACAGATATGCTCAAACCTCATTGAATAAAGTACATAAGCAGACAAGTATATTCACATATTAAATAAATAAAAGAAACATTTGAAGCATATAATTATACCTACACACCAAATCAATAAAGAAGACATAACTAGACATTTTTGATAAGTGGTGATGAGAAAGGTTTTTATAACTTTATGATCTGATATATATATTTCTGAGGACTTTGAAATAACAAATGACTTTTGATATATTGCCTAAATACCTTAATGACCCTTAAGGAACTGTGGAATGCACGCCTGATGTTTTTTCTCTGAATCATGGACACGGCCAGAGTCGTCTTGACCGTTCAGTACTTGATTGTATCTTATGTTTTGACTAATGCTAGACGCCAGTTTTTGATTACTACTGAACACTCTGCACATAGGGAGATAGTTTGCCTAACAAAGAAAAGATACGGTTGGAAGCATGATTAAACTAAGAATAAGCAAAGACATGATGTATCAAAAGAACAGCAATAGATTAATGATGTCACAGCCAAAAGCTAACATAATTTCGTACAAAACGACAAAATTAAAAGAATCCAGCAGTACGACAGTGTATGTCCAAGATTGGAGAAGAATGTTCACAGGAAGGTCACGTGGACATAAAACCAGCAGGTGCCAGAAGGAGCCACCCAAAGACTCGGCCAAAGATGATCGCCAAGGCCGAAAGACGGGAGGGAAGACAACAGCCCCCACCCGAGAACTCGGCCAAAGATGATCGCCAAGCCCGAAAGACGTGATGGAAGACAACAGCCCCCCTCCACACACACACACCAACAGCCCCCCACCTCCACACCGAATCGCCCATAATCAGCACCACTCCTATGCAAGCAGACTCTCCTTCGAACTTGCCCCACCCCGAAGACTCATCGCCCATCAATCCCGGCCCACAATGTGCTACTGAATATAAAACTGATCTAACAACCTTGGACTTTGCCTTTTCTGAATGGAGACTTTCCGCTCTTGAAGGGCCCAGCGCTGTATTGTACTTTCCTGAAAACAGAGCTTTTTGAACAAGAATTGTGATTGAACTCAACCAATCTGTGTAAGTCTAATTTCTGCTTCAGTGTCTTTGCATTTTCCTAAATCTGAAGAAATCAAACGAGCACGCAGTGAGTAAATTGGATAACAGGTGATTGGCAAAGGCTTTTGCCGTGAGGCGCAGATAACGCACTCCCTAAATTGTGGACAAAATCCAACACTACCATTGACATATCACCCTGACGTTTAATGTCTTTTCCACATAGAGCGCAACTCCTCCTCCACCTTTGTTTGGTCATTCTATGTGTAGAAAGTCATATCCCTCCAGCTCTTTTACTGTGTTGATCCATGTTTCCATTATTGCAATCATGTTGAATGGGTGAGTAAAGTGATGAAGATAATCCTTAATGTTTGTGAAGTTGGCATACAGACTCCTACTGTTAATATGTAGAATGGACAGTTTGCTATCTTTATTGATTCCATTAAATTCAGTATAGTAACTGCAGTTATTGTTGATTGAGTTGAAGAAGTTGTTATCCGGGTCTATATCATGTTCCAAATCCAGTGAACTGTGGTCAGTGTATTGAAATGATTGTCGTGTTCACTAATCCTCGGAGTTATGTTCCTGTTGTCTTCAAGTGACTTCTTTCGGTGTGTGTCATGCTTGTGAGTGGAGTTTACCTTACAGTCCTGCAGGATGATCATTGGTATCGGTCCAGCTGTATCCCCTTGGACTGCAGGAAAGTAGCCACCTGTCGCTCCGTGGAGCTAACATCCAGTTCACCGGGCTCCCCTCCCTCGTCAGCGGCCAATGGCCGGGCGTATGACCGGGCTTTGATGTTGATGATCACATCGTTAATTCTGGTGTACTGCTCCAGGTCGGCAACCCTGCTTTCCAGGAAGGTGATTCTCTTTTCCTTTTCCTCATTCTGGATGCGGAGAGCTTTAAGCTCCTCAACCAGCTAAAGGAGAGCTTTCTGCTCCAGGCTGACAGCAGAGACTTCTTCAGTGAGGAAGTCCAACGCCTTTTTAATATCATCGACCTCCTCCACCGAAGAGAGAGGAGCCGCTGGTGCCTTCTTCGGACCCATGTTTGGGACGTGCTAGTTGTTTTTAGCGGTGTAGCAGGCAATTACATGAAGGGAGGGGGGGGGGGGGGGGGGGGGGCCTGTTTGTTGGCCGTGACTTGAAATGCAGAGCAGTTGAACGTATGACAATCGATGATTTATTTGAATGCGTAACTGTTGATGAGTCTTTATTCCGAACATATTTCAAACATAAAAGGAGGGGGGAAATGAATACAAATCAAATACAATCAATAACACTTTAAAGTGCCATATTTAACTCACTGTGGAGCTGTATATGGGATTAAAAAGCAAAATGATTGATTGATTGATTTATATCTATTTCGAACATATTTAAAACGTAAAAAGATAAATAAGAAAACATATAACACTAAAGTGTCATATGTAAGTCCGTACAACAAACAAACAATAAACCAACAAACTGAAAAAAAGCATACCTTTTTAGATTCCTTCCCCTTTCTCAGTTTATCCGATTAACTAATGATTCAACGTATATAAATTTGTTTTCCTGCACCATTTCAATTTCAGTTCCATCAATTTCTATTCGTGCCTTCTCTTTTCAATGAGATAAAGTATTGTATAAATATATTCCAATTGAAAAAAATCTATAACGACAGAACAAGAAGATTATATGGACAGCCGTAAGTGTCGACATTTCGCTTTATATTTATGAATTATTTCTTGTCTGGTTTTGTATATATTTTCTCGTGAGGTGTTTGGTTTGTACTTGATGAAGTTTTGCACTTATTATCTTGTTTTATTTTATTATTATGTGGAAGGGGGAAGGAACTATAAGATTTTCTTCAACTTGTTCCTTCTCAAATATGTAAATATGCGTTTACTTGCTAAAGTTGAATTGTCTATTGATCAAAATACACATCAAAAATAAAATAAAAATATCAAAAATAAACTCGACATGGACTTTTCTGTAAATAGGAATGTGTTTTGTATGTTTTTTTTAGAAGACAACAGAAAAAAGACGTGTTCTTTATCATAAATTTCTTGCTTATCCTTGCTAAATTATATATCCAATACAGTGACCAGAAACCTCATTTCAAACATTTTTATAATGATACTCAAACTTGTATCAATTAGATTAGTAGCTCGCTTAACAAAAAAGCACTTAAAAAAAAGTAATGCGTGATGCGGATATCACTTGTGGCATGTTGGCTCCCTCTAGCGGTATTTGGAAGAACTAGTGAAGTAAATACAATTAGAATTCACCGCACTTATAAAACTGTCGCACTTCAATTTGAAATAAGAAACATTTCCAAGTATTTCATACAGTTGGAATGTGATGATTCAATCAAGCGTGGCACCCAAGAAAAGAAGACATCCCTTCAACCTTAGTGGGGTTCATTCAATCCTTCTCAGAAGATGAGGTGCTGGCTGAGGGAGCATAAAAGAAAATACGTTCAAGGCATTGGCATTTTTTCAAAACAGCAAGCGGAAAACGTCTCACTTACAAGCTGGAGCGTAATTGGCTGAAATGGAAGAGAAGCGAGAGGAGATTAGGAATCGCCACAAACGGAGCAAACATTTGTGTCGTCGTTCACCTTGTTGGCTTTTGGGACGCTTGGCCAGGAACACCCCCACCGCCACCGCCATCGCCACCAGAGCCAGGACCCCCAGCGGGACAGCGATGGCCACCGCCTTCTTCCTGTCTTCCTCTTCTTCACAAGGAAACGAGACACGTGAACGACTGTGGGCGTGACGCCGAGCCGTGTCCGACGCGTGCCTCACCCTGGATGCGCACGTTGCTCAGGATGCTTTTGGCGTACAGCTTGGTGACCATCTCCTCCCGGACGCCATCCAGTTTGAACACGCATTCGTAGCAGCCCTCCGCGGCGGGCGTCAGCTCCACTTTCAGGTCGGCCGTGGTCTGGAAGGTTCCGTCGTGGTTGGGGAGGGTCTCCCCCATCTCCACGTCCTCGTGGATCTGCTCGCCGTCCTTCCTCCAAAAGAGGTCCGACGTCCTGGGGTAGAAACCCGTGGCGTGGCAGGTGATTGGAGAGGAAGGCGTCTTCTGCAGGAGAGACACCCTGGGAAGCTCTGCGCGCAAAGATGGAGAGAAGAGTGGAGGATGTGCATGGAGGAAAAGAAACAACTTGAAAGAGCGTCAAAGATGGACATTGTGTGTGAGCTCGAAAGACGCAGAGAAGGCGTGAGAGGACAATGTACCGGTTCTGGTCAGGAAGTCCCTCCCGTTGCTCACGTGCTTCTTCAAATATAAAGGACACTCCTCAGTGAAGTAATTCTTCTTGTATTGATTGTACCCGTCTATTTGGTCCCACTTGAGTTTGGTGATGAAAGCTTGCGGATGTGCTGCGATCCAGCTCATCGTCTTCAGCTCAAATGATATGAAGTCTTCTCCATCGTAACTGTAGTGCTCCCAACCATCAACCTCCCCAGTCTCATCATTCCATTCACAGCCACTCATTACCTGAAGCATGTGAACACCTGAAATGATGGCGCACAAGATTCAGCGAGGACGATGATCAGAGAGAAGCCAGCAGTGACAAAAAAAAAGTGTCATTTGACGAGCAGAAGGTTGGACGTAAACAAACCTCCAGTTTGGTTGAAGCGCTTTTTAGCGATTTCAATGTTGAATTTGAAGACCTGCTCATTTCCAATACTGGCCGCCGTATTTCTCTCCCAGTAGTGCGGATCATCTTCTGTGATTTTGTCCACCCAGTCTTGTTTCGCTTTTGCTTTCCTGTGGTTGTTGTCAAAGTGCAGAATCTGAACGCCGTCAACATACGCGGCCTCCCAGTACTCTGGTAGCTTTGCAACTTGAGAGCCCGTCGAGAAATAATTGAGCGTGTGAATGACTGGAAGACAAACACAAAAATGACACACATGATCAAATCAATCTTCATATTTTCAATGATTCTGCCTGCAGATGGAACTTTGCAGCACTTGAAATTGGAAATGTCATGTTTCTCCAAACGCGTTCTTCCGCACAAACTTGTCAAACTTGAATTTGACAACCTGCCTATGTTTTTTTTCTTTTCTCAGTTGTTAATATGTCCGATTTCAGTGTGACGCCCCAAGCGAGATATTCGATGCCCCTCAGCAGTGACTGACATCCACTGAGGAGAGAACTCGAAAGACGTAACTTTTGCCAACTTTCTTAATTTGTAAAAAAAAAAAAAAAAATCCACTAATAATATGAGGCAATCCTATTGTTCAGACAAGTGAAACACTTTTAGATGTTACCTGCTGACAGTTTCAATTGTGTCTCCCGTCTTCCTCACAGTCGCAACTGTCAGCAGGTAACATCTACATAAATGTCACTTGTCTGAACAAAAGAACTGCCTTATATAATTTACGGAGACATGATGACTCTTATCGAAATAATAATTTAAGGAGGCTATACAATGTTTTTTTTCTGAAATATTAGACACAATTTTATTGCCATGACTGTGAAATGTTAATTATTAATTGCAAAGACTCCCCTGTACAACATTTCATTCTTGTGCGTAGGCTTTTCCATATTTCATCGATTGCATATTTATGCTGGGGCACAACACTTTGATTTGTGCCATTTTCAAGTTTTCCAACTTGATTACATTTATAATAATAGCAATGTATTCCCGTATGACTGTGACAAAACGGGCGTTCAGGTGAAAGAACTTAAAATAACGACGCAACAGACGAGTGGCGAAAACGAAAGCAATAAACAATAATGACTGCGTCACTTCCAAATCAAGAGCGTCAATCTTTAGGATAAGAGACCGAAAAGTCCAACTTACCAGGCGTCACGCTGTATATTTGCACAGCCAAAACAAAGAATGCAAGTAAATTCATTGTAAACATCAAGTTGTTTTTCGATTTTCGTCAAGCAGGCCATTCGGTCAAAGTTGCGACGCGTCGTCCGAGAGGCGAAGGCGGGGCAACAGCGAAGCGCAGGACGCGTTTCCATTATGTCCCTCTTAAGCCAATCGGAGTTCAGCCTGGCAAAAACGTCAGTCAGTATGATAATAAACTGGGCGTGGGGATGGCTGAGTGTCGGGGTACACTCGACTGTCTTGTGTGCATGGACCATGAGTTCGACTCCCGCATATGACTGTGCGTGTGTGTGCGTGTGCGTGCGCGCGTGTCTTGAAAATCCATTTATATATATATATTAAAATTAACCACTAGTTGAAACAGCGCCACCCCCGGTGGGCTGCGTAACCACAACGTAAATTAAAGTTTGGCTTTCCGTGAAATCACGTGACCGTCGAGGGCTTTTATCTTTGAAAATATCCATAAATCCAGCTTGATTGCTGAACGTAGGTCAACTTGCCGCCTAATTGCATGTGGAATAGTGGAGCGCTGGGTGAAAGATTCACCTATGGCCAGTTTTGTTAAAAATCACTGATTGCCTCCTCTGTTCTCACTTTTTAATTTGCCAAAAATAAATGAATAAAAATAAAACAATTCGAACAACTCGAGTATTTATTATTTATATAATATTCAGGAGGCTATATAATGATTTTCTTGGAAAGATTAGATACAATTTTATTTCCATTATCGTGAAATGTTAATTATTAATTACATACTCTCCTGTATAACATTTCACTAATGTACGATGGCTTTTCCATATTTCATCGTTTGCATATTTATGATTGTGTGCACGACTTTGATTTGTGTCATTTTTTTAATTTTCCAAATTGATGAACTTAAATTTCCAACAGTTATAGCCATGTATTCCCGTCTACTATAAAGCTAGCTGATATGGTACATGAAGTTCACTTAACGGCACTAGCACTCTTAACTTAAATGATCACTGTGGCAAAGCTTTTGTAAACAATTTGCTGTCTTTCAAATTTCGTTTTGGATGACGTGTGTCAGTTTTGCCCCAGCTGATGTGGCGCTACAAGATCTTGTATCGGTCTTGTGGCGCCCTCTATTGACTAAAATATGATTTGCAGTACTTGCTGTGAACTGTCCTCACGTCTCATGACATCCATCATCAAAAATAACTTGATAACTAGATGCTTTGTGATCCAAATGGTCGTTATTGATTGAATACTTTCAGCTCAAACTGATCCATCAAAAGCCCTCAGAATCAAGTGATAAGAATAAATACATTGAATCAGTCTTGTTCCAGCCCAAAGTGAGAACAATCATAATTACCACTTTAAAGATACTAAAATGAACGTAGCGAGTTGAGTAGTGCGAGTCTGAAAAGCAGCGAGATGACCCAGAAAATAGCGCCGAGTTTACGCCGCACGATTTTGTCTTTGTACTGTAAATGCCCCGCAGTCGACATTCTCGAGGTATAATATATATCAAATTGATCAGTAGCTCGCTTAGCAAAAAGCAATTAAACAAAGCAAACTGTGATGCGGCTATTACTTGTGGTATG